>NC_066558.1:3391779-3454279 GCF_024679095.1 Eriocheir sinensis
TCCTCCTCTATCTCCTTCCCTTTCCTTCTCTTCTCTTTATCTCCTCTCTCTTCCTTCATTTCCTTTGTTTTCTTCTTCGTATCTTTCTCTTCTTCCTTTCCTTCTCCCTATCTGTCTTTCCTTCCTTCCATTCCTTCCCTCTTCTTTCTCTCTCCCACACACCTATACTTCTCTTCCTCCTCCTCCTCCTCCTCCTCAAACACCTGTTCCTCCTCTATAATCACCTGGTGCTAAAATGATCACACCTATGGGCTACCTGGTGGAGAGGTAATCTGGGTTGCATGACATTAGCAATAGAGAATGAGATTGCATTTTCTTCCCCTATAAAAAAAGGAAACCATCTTCTTTTCGAGCATGACAGGGAGGAAGAGGAAGAGGAGGAGGAGGAGGAGGAGGTCTGATCATACTCTCCCACTTTTCCATCTCCCATTCCTTACCTTAATCTTCCCTTCCGTCACTCCTTCTCCCCTCTCCCTCGCTTCAGTCCTCTCTCCCCTCACCCTTATTGTCAATCTCAGGGTACTGCTCGGGGGCCTTCACACCACACACACACCGGGTCTCACGTGCTCAAAAGGGGGACAGTAACCGTTCCTTGGCAGTGGAAATTTCCGGGGTCTGAGTGGGGTTTGAATCTCCGCCTGCTAGATTGTGGTGTGTGGCTGTGCGGAGCTTTACCCACTGAGCTATCGGTACTGTGTGTGTTACTGATTGACTGACTGGATGGTTAACTTACTGATTGACTAACTGAGTGATTGATTGACTTACCGACTGACTGATTGTTTGACAGACTGACTAACTGATTGGCTGACTGACTGACTGACTGACTAACTGACTCACTGACTGACTAACTGACTCAATAAGTGAAAGAGAGAAAGTAGGAAAGAAAAATGACTAACTGACTGACTTACTCGATTCCTGACTGACTTACTAACTAACTGAATATATTAAATAAAGAAAGAGAGAAAGAAAAAGAATGACTAACTGAAAACTTACTGATTGACCGACTGACTGACGAACTAAATCATCCTCTCTCTCTCACATCCGGCCAATAAACTCTTGAAAGGCAAACAAGGAACTCGATCACATTGGGGATAAGTTTCGATCCCTTTCTCTTTGCATATTAATAATTCTGCTCATTCTTGTTTAATTCAATTTTTTTATTTATCTTATTTTGGGTTCTTCTCATTTTCTTTATTGTTATTATTTCGTTGTTCTAATTTGTCTTAATTCTATTCATTCTTATTTTGATGATTTTGTTCTTCTTTTTCTTATTCTACTTTCTTTCCATTTTCTTCTTTATTAATTCTTCTTCTTCTTCTTCCTATTCTTCTTCTTATTCAAACTTATCTTCATTCTCATCCTTTCTATTTCCTTCTTCTTATTATTATTCATATTCTTCTTCTCCTTCTAATTCTTTCCAAAACTAATTTAAACTCACACGGTTTTCAGTTTTCCTTAATCACACACACACACACACACACACACACGCACACAAAGACACACACGGAAAGACAGAGAGACAGATTACATTCACACACACACACGCACACACACACACACAGGGCATTACAACACCCAACCCGGAAAACTGGTGTATTGCGGATGTGTTGGTGTGTTGCTTACAGATGAAGGAGGCAACAAAAGGAAGTATTGGAGAGCGGACAGGTTAATGAGTCGACAGGTAAATGTACTCAAGTCTATTTATTGTTCATTAGTATTCATTTAAACACTAATTGAATGTCAGGAGGAGGAGGAGGAGGAGGAGGAGGGGATAGGAGGAAAATGTTGAAGGAGGAGGAAGAGGAGTGAGGAAGAAGGGTTTTTATAAGAGGAGGAGGAGGAGGAGGAGATACGAGGAAAATGCTAAAGAAGGAGGAAGAAGTGTGAGCAAAAGGAGTTTTTATAAGAGGAGGAGGAGGAGGAGGAGGAAGAGGAGGGGATACGAGGAAAATGCTAAAGAAGGAGGAGGAGGAGGAGGAGGAGGAGTTTTTATAAGAGGAGGAGGAGAAGGAAGAAGAGGAGGAAGGAGGAGGAGGAAGAGGAGGAAAATGTTGAAGAAGGAGGAAGAAGATTGAGGAAGAAGAGTTTTTATAAGAGGAGGAGGAGGAGGAAGAAGAGGAGGAAGGAGGAGGAGGAAGAGGAGGAAAATGTTGAAGAAGGAGGAAGAAGACTGAGGAAGAGGAGTTTTTATAAGAGGAGAAAGAGGAAGAGGAGTGAGGAAGGAGGAGGAGGAGGAAGAGGAGGAAAATGTTGAAGAAGGAGGAAGAAGATTGAGGAGGAAGAGGAGGAGGAAGAGGAGGAAGAGGAGGAGGAAGAGGAGGAAGGAGGAGGAGGAAGAGGAGGAAAATGTTGAAGAAGGAGGAAGAAGATTGAGGAAGAGGAGTTTTTATAAGAGGAGGAGGAGGAAGAGGAGGAGGAAGAAGAGGAAAATGTTGAAGAAGAGTTTTTATGAGAGGAAGAAGAGGAGGAGGAGAAGGAGGAGGAGGAAGAAGAGGAAAATGTTGAAGAAGAGTTTTTATGAGAGGAAGAAGAGGAGGAGGAGAAGGAGGAGGAGGAAGAAGAGAAGGAGGAGGAGAAGGAGGAAGAATGTTGAAGAAGAGTTTTATGAGAGGAAGAAGAGGAGGAGGAGAAGGAGGAGGAGGTGGAGGAAGACTACAACGAGGAGGAGGAGGAGGAGTGGATTGAAGTAAAATGTAGAAGACTGCGGAAGAAGATTGAGGAAGAGGAGTTTTTATAAGAGGAGGAGGAGGAGGAAGAAGAGGAGGAAGGAGGAGGAGGAAGAGGAGGAAAATGTTGAAGAAGGAGGAAGAAGATTGAGGAAGAAGAGTTTTTATGAGAGGAAGAAGAGGAGGAGGAGAAGGAGGAGGAGGAAGAAGAGGAAAATGTTGAAGAAGAGTTTTTATGAGAGGAAGAAGAGGAGGAGGAGAAGGAGGAGGAGGAAGAAGAGGAGGAAGGAGGAGGAGGGGATAGAAGGAAAATGTTGAAGAAGGAGGAAGAAGATTGAGGAAGAGGAGTTTTTATAAGAGGAGGAGGAGGAGGAGGAGGAGGAGGAGGAAGAAGAGGAGGAAGGAGGAGGAGGGGATAGAAGGAAAATGTTGAAGAAGGAGGAAGAAGATTGAGGAAGAGGAGTTTTTATAAGAGGAGGAGGAGGAGGAGGAGGAGGAGGAGGAGGAAGAAGAGGAGGAAGGAGGAGGAGGGGATAGAAGGAAAATGTTGAAGAAGGAGGAAGAAGATTGAGGAAGAGGAGTTTTTATAAGAGGAGGAGGAGGAGAAGGAGGAGGAGGAGGAGGAAGAGGAGGAAGGAGGAGGAGGGGATAGAAGGAAAATGTTGAAGAAGGAGGAAGAAGATTGAGGAAGAGGAGTTTTTATAAGAGGAGGAGGAGAAGGAGGAGGAGGAGGAAGAAGAGGAGGAAGGAGGAGGAGGGGATAGAAGGAAAATGTTGAAGAAGGAGGAAGAAGATTGAGGAAGAGGAGTTTTTATAAGAGGAGGAGGAGGAGGAGGAAGAGGAGGATTGGAAGAGGTTTTTAGGACAAGGAAGAAGGTAAAGGTGAAGGATTTTTGTTGTTTTTGTTGTTGTTTCTTGTTTCTCAAATTTTGCATAACCTTATTCACCTCATTCATCATCCACTTATTCATTGCTCATCTTTACTTTCTCTCCTATCTATTCTTCTCTATTCAGTAATTCTCTTCCTTTCTTCTAGTTATTTATTTCATCCTTCCTTCATTCTTTTCTAATATGTCTTTTCTTTCTTTATTTTGTCTGTTTTCTTAGTTATCCAGATTTCTTTATTTTCTTTATCTTTTACTTTATTTCCATTTATCCTTTATTCTCTTTCTCTCTTGTCTATCTTATGTCTCCTCTTTCTTTATTTTGTCTATCTTTTCTTAGTTATCCAGATCTTTCTTTATTTTCTCTATCTTTTACTTTATTCCCATTTATCCTTTATCCTCTTTCTCTCTTCTGTATCTTATTTATCTCATATTTAAGTACGTCTCATTTCTCTTTCTTTATCTTCAATTCTCATGTTTATCTTCATTATTCCTTTCATCCTTCATTTTGTCTCTATCTCTTCTTTCATCCTCTTTATCAATAATTCTCTCTATCTCCTGTCATTCTTTTTCTTTAACACCTTCCTCTCTCTCTCTCTCTCTCTCTCTCTCTCAGGTGTGTCATGATAACAAACTTTCTAATTAATAATCTACCTGTCTTTAAGTAATAATACCAATAGCAACAACAACACATTTTTATTACTTATTTACACTTTTCACAATTACTTAAGGACACTGACCAAGGACTCTACAGGATAGGAAGTAATGCCCCAGTGCTCATCTCTGTACCCTTATCCTTCCTTTAGATCCTTCAAACTCCTTATCTTGCATTCATAATCTATAGTCACAATTTTGGGTCGCTTTCAGTCACTTTTGTTTGTTTTGATCGTTACCAATGCGCGGCGATCTCTGCTCCTTCTTCATAATCCTCCGCTCAGCTGATGTGATGTTGACATTTTCCGCCGCTCCAGCAAACCAACACTGCCGAATCACACGCCTTTGCCTTGTCACGACCGTTTCAACGCTGGTAGTCGCTGATACCACGAAAACGGCGATTGTGAAAGCGGATCGAGGGGATGATAATGGCTGCTAATGGGATGGTAGGGCCTTTGGTTAGGGTGTGTACCGGGCGACTGTGAAAGCAGGCCTCAGATCCCTTGTATTCCTTAGGTGTCTTTGTTTACATTATTTAACATTATCTTTCTTGGTCTGTTTTCTCTTTTTCATTCTCTTTCTTCAGTAATTTTAGGTCTTCCTTTTTCAAACTCTTAATCACATCTAACTCCTTTTTATTTCCTTTAGAACTTCACTGTTTTGTTTTTTTCTTCTTTGTCTTCCTTTCAACGCCTTTTTATTGCATTCATTTTCTTCTCCTTTTCTTTAGAACCTCATAATTATGCTCAATTTCTGCTATTCTTCTTCCAAACCACCTCTTCTTCCTTTCCTCTTCAGAGCCTCTTACTCCTCTTTCTGATCCTCTTACTCCTCCTTCAGAACCCAATACTCTTCCTTCAAACCCTCTTACTCTATGTTCATAACCTCTTAGTCTTGCTTCAAATCTCTTATCACAATCAAGTAAGTCTTCCTTCAAATCCTCTTTTACTCCTTAACAGCCTTTTCTGTCTTCTCTTAAAACCAGTGTGTTCCTTCAGCTCTTCTGCCTCTTCAGCACCTTTGTACTTCCTATTCCTGAACCTCTAAGTCATCCCTCAAAATCTGTCTTCATTATACCTTTCCAGGACTTCTTCAGTCTTCCCTTAAAGCTTGTGTCTTCCTTCAGTTTCTTTTTTATCCTCTTCAGTCTTCCTTAAAAATCTCTGTGACTCCCTTCAGTATCTTTTTTATCATCCTCAGACTTCTCTTTAACCTCTGTCTCTCCCTTCAGTGTCTTTTTTATCCTCTTCAGTCTACCCTTAAAATCTCTGTCTTCCCTCAGCGCCTCTTTACGTCCTCGCTCAGAACCTTTGTGTCTTCCTGAGCTTGTTCTTCTCCCTCATAGCCATCGTGCGCAGCTTCCGCCAGTACTGCTTGGTGTTGGGGTCCATCTCCTCAAGGGGTGGCGGCTTTCCTGTGGGGCAGAGGATCACAAGGTTCATGGTCTGAGTCAAGGGCTGGTCTCTCAGGGTCCGGGAGTCTTAGTGGGAATACTGGACTCATTGTTAACTCCTGAAGGGCAGGTGCTGGAAGTCACAGGCGGCAGGTGACTATGATCAAGGGTTGGGGGCTTCACACCTGTTTTGAATGCTTGGTTGTTCCTTTCCTATAGACAGGGCGTCCAAGTCTCAGGTTACAACAAAGGAGACAGCTCAAGGGCACACAAAAAGGAAACAATAATAAAAAAAAGCCCGCTACTTGCTGTTCCTAAAAGAATCCAGAGGTGGCCGAAAGAGAGGTCAATTTCAGAAGGAGAGGTGTCCAGATACCTTGTCGTGCTCTGGTAACCTCCTGTGACAGCGTGTCCAGTTTCGTGGATACTAAACGATAGCCAACACACAGGAAACAGTCGTGTGTATCAATAACATGCAGCAATGATAATGAATACCGTCGATTATGGAAAATATTGGGTTTCAAATCATTAATACCGTCTCAATGCAATGTTGTGCAATGTTACACGATGAAGCTAACAAAGTGAGTCCTTCCTTTGTTGATTAATGCTATAAGTTACCATCTATCATGTGTTTGGAGATATCCTAAACTTAACCTAACCTAACAAAACCCTGAACAGTTACCATACATCTTGACTCAGAAAAATCATATGTGCTTCCTTACTAATGATACTTTCTTTCTATATAACAAGGTGTGGTCTGTCTTTGTTGATTTGTACCATAAATAACTGGCTACCATGTGTTTGAAGATATGATAAACTTAACCTAACCTAACCTAACCCTAAATAGTTACCATACATAATTCTCCATTAAAATCATATATGCTTCCTTACTAATGAGACTTCCCATTTAATAATTTGAGGTCTTTCTTTGTTGATTTTTACCATAACTAACTGCCTATCATGTGTTTGAAAAAATGCTAACCTAACCTAACCTAACAAGACCCTAACCAATTACCATACGTTTTGACTCTCAAAAATCACTTATGCTTCCTTGCTAATGAGACTTTCTATATATCAAAATGAAGTCCTTCTCTGTTGATCTGTACCTTAAATTGCTGGCTATCATGTGTCTGAAAAAATGCTAACCTAACCTAACCTAACAAAACCCTAAACCGTTACCATACTTTCCAACTAACTAAGTAAGGTTTGTCTTTGTTGATTTATGCTAAAAATAACTGGCTATAAGGTGTTTGAAGAAATGCTTAACCTAACCTAACAAAACCCCAAACAGTTGCACTACATCTTGACTTAAAAAATCATATATGCTTCCTTACTAATGAGACTTTCTATATAACAAAATGAAGTCCTTCTCTGTTGATTTGTACCTTAAATTGCTGGCTATCATGTGTTTGAAAAAATGCTAACCTAACCTAACCTAACAAATCCATAACCCGTTACCATACATCTTGACTCGCAAAAATCATTTATGCTTCCTTGCTAATGAGACTTTCCAACTAACTAAGTAAGGTCTGTCTTTGTTGATTTGTGCTAAAAATAACTGGCTATAAGGTGTTTGAAGAAATGCTTAACCTAACCTAACAAAACCCAAAACAGTTGTACTACATCTTGACTTAAAAAATCATATATGCTTCCTTACTAATGAGACTTTCTATATAACAAAATGAAGTCCTTCTCTGTTGATTTGTACCTTAATTGCTGGCTATCATGTGTAGAAAAAAAATAAAAAAAAAAAATCTAACCTAACCTAACAATACCCCAAACTGTTACCATACGTCTTGACTCGGAAAAATCATATATGCTTCCTTACTTATGAGACTTTATATCTAACAAAGTAAGGTCTGTCTTTGTTGGTTTCTGCTAAAAATATCTAGCTATAAAGTGTTTGAGGAAAGACTAAACCTAACCTAACCTAACCTAAACCAAACCTAACCTAACCTAACCTAATCTAACCTTACCATACCTTACCTAACCTAGCCTGAACATATTAAACTGAATATAGTAAACTTAATAATAATAACATAACCAACATAACAGAACAAAAAAAAAAATAATAATAATAATAATAATAATGATGACAACAACAACAACAATAATAATAGAATAATACTAAAACAAGGGTAAGGTCCACCCACCTGTCCTTAGGGTCCATAGCCAGTCCGGGTAGTCCTCATCTGGCCCTAACTTAATGTCCTGCCGGTCCTCCTTGACGGGGTGGGAGCCGCAGACATAGTTCACCAGCTTCTCCGGGTCGGTCTCCACAGGCAGCCGCTGTTTTGGAGGGAAGGGACGAGGTTAACTAGGGTGTGACGGGTAATTATATGTTCACCTGGATGTTAATATCTTGGCATGATAGTTTTTGAGTGATAGTTGTTGTGAGGGAGGAAGAGGGTAATTAACACTATCGCACACGTGGACGCGACATACACGTCACTACAATTGTCTGGTCAAAAAGCACAGCTTCTGGTTGACGCGACAATCGCATCACTGGGACAAAAATATTCACCAAAAATTCTGTAATTCTCATTGACGCGCACTCACCACTTTCTCCACGGTGGGCCCCAGCTTTGTCTTGCCGCCCTTCTTGCCCAGGCCTGTGGGTAGGGGAGGCGAGTTAGCTTTGGGTTGGGAGGGTAGACTATAAAAAAAATTCAAAACGTACCTAACATATTTTCATATCTGCCGCCCCCTTTACTGCCATTCTAGATCTGGATCTGGGTTAATGATGCGCAGGGCACCTGTATAGGTGCATAACACGCATATTTGTTGGCTGTTGGGGGGACGGGGGAGCCGAGTGTGCAGGGGAGGAAAGTGAATCAAGTGTAATTGTTACTGTTGGTGTGTTGTGGTGACAAGTGAGTATGTATTTGTTTTTTGAATGAGTCTATTGTACTGCACTCTAAAATCTGTTGAGGGAGGCTGTTCCAGTCACGTATGGTGCGTGGAAAGTATGAGTGCTTGTATGCGTCAGTGTTAGTGTGATATGTTTGGTATTTAAGGATGTGTGTGTCACGAGTATGTTGATTATTTGCGTTGTGTAGGTATGTTTGTGGGTCAATTTCAATGTGAGTGTTTGCGATCTTGTACATAAGTGTAACTTGTAAGTCTGTGTGCTTGTCTGCGTATGTGAAGAGGGTCCATGTTTATCTGTTGTTTGATCCGTGTTGTGATGCCAGGCGTTTGAGTGTAATTGTCTGTAATGAACCTTGCCGCCTTGGTGTTGATTTGTTCTTACCTATCAATGTTTCTGTGTGTGAAAGGATCCCACACCATGGAGCAGTATTCAAGTGTGTCATAAGCTATGTGTTTAATGTCAGGTGTGAAGTATGTAAATTCCTCCTCAGGAACCCCAGTGTTCTGTTGGCTGTGGCACTGATACATTGATAACTGACGGCCAAAAGTGTATTACAAGAATTTACCTTTAATATATAATTACTTGACATGTCTAATCAAACCTAACATACCCAGTAAAATTCCAGAAATACACCCACCATGCTGCCAAGTACCAATGTGGATGGGGGAGGAAGGTTAGGTTAGGGTGTAGTAATGGGGAGACCTTGAGAATTTTCTAAACATTAATTATTTCATCTTCATAAATTAATTCACTTTCCAGGGCAACAGAAAAGGGTAACTATAATAAAAAGAATAATAAGATGGGTGTAGAACTAGATAAAAAAACGTAATAAACAGAAGAATGAGGAAGAATAGGCTTGTCCCCCCCCCCACCTAAACATTACTTATTTCATCTTCATAAATTAATTCACTTTCCAGGGCAACAGAAAAGGGTAACTATAAGAAAAAGAATAAGATGGGTGTAGAACTAGATAAAAAAACGTAATAAACAGAAGAATGAGGAAGAATAGGCTTGTCCCCCCCACCCCCACTCCCCCATGCATTCAGGTCATCCATTCACCCTGCTGACCCCCCCTGACCTGACCTGACCTGACCTATCACCAACATTACGGAGGTCAAACACAAACAAACAATAACAAGATAAACAAAGCAAATAATAAAAAACAAACACAAACAATAACAAAAACAAAGATGACCACCCCAAGAGCAAACAACATAAACAAATAAACAAACAACACAAACAACAAACGTAAACAAACCAAAACAAACACTCATTCCCCATTCCCCCTCCTCTTCCCCTGCTCACCTGCTAGCGGCTTTGCATAATGTCGCTGCTGCTGGGTCCCTGAGGCGGCAGCAGGCAGCAGGAGGCGCGGGGCTGCTGAAGGGCCGCCATGGAGGGAAAATAAGGAGAATAATCGTCCCCTGCACACCGCCATGCTCTCTTGCTCTTGCTCTTGCTGTACAGGTGAGGTGACCCGCAACGTTGCCAGATTGTCGTACTCAGCCGCTTATATTTACCAGCGTTCGACCCAAAATCTGTCTCCTGGGCCCCAATAACTAGATTTATTTATATTTATCGTTAAAATAGTTAATTCCTCATGTTTCTTGGCAATAGTTAGGGGTTAAAAAGCGGTAAATACCATGCTCTGAGTACGATAATCTGGCAACAGTGGTGGTGACCCGTTGGAGAGGCCGGCCTTCGTATCGGCACAGCTTACGCTGATGATGTAGTGTTGATGACGGAGAGGAAAGAGGAGATGGAGGAGATCCTGCACATAGCTCAGGCATATGGGAGGGAGTGGGACCTGAAATTTAGTGAAAGAAAATGTAAGGTTATGGAGTTTGGTAGTGGAGGCAGTAACCAATGGGTACTAGGAAACAACGTGCTGGAGGTAGTCGATAAATATATGTACTTAGGAATGGAGGTTAGCAAGGAAGGCATAGGAGGGGAGAAACAGAGGAAAGTGAATGAAGGGAAGGCAAGGAGGATGTCAGGGATGATAATAAATGGAGGCAATAGAGTAGTAAACAAATATGATGTAGGGCGAAGTCTGTGGAAAGGAGTAGGTGTACCATATTGCCTCTATGGATCAGAGATAACGCACTACAGAGAAGGGGACATTGCACAGCTAGAAAAGGTTCAGAACACAGTAGGCCGGTGGGGATTAGGAGCCCCTAGGAGCACAGCGGTAGAGGCCGTCAGAGGAGATATGGGATGGAGTACGTTCAAGGAAAGAATTGTAAAGGGCAAGTTAGGCTTCCTTAAGAAAATTGAAAAGAGTAGTGAGGAGAGATGGGCAAAGAAAATACTGCAAGAAAGTGGAAACAAGTCCACCTGGGGGAAAGAGTTAGAGAGGTGGAAAAGGAGAGAACACCTGAGGGAAGAGTGGAATGAAATGGAGATCAGGGATGTGAAGAAGGCAGTAGAAAGGAACGGACAAGTCAAATGGCAGGAAGGAATGAGTGGCAAGTCAACGCTAAAATGGTACAGTAGGAAACAGAAACCAGAGGGAGTACACTGGCATGTAGGAGACTGGGGGAGCAAACTATTGTTTAAAGCAAGAACAGGAACCCTGGAGGTAAACGGCAGGAACAGGGACAGGGGACACCAGGACTGTAGCTGTAGGACAGGGCAGATGGAAACAGTAGAACACCTAATAGTGGAATGCAGCAACTATGAGCGGCAGAGAGGGGAGTTGGTGGCAGGAGTAGTGATGGTAATAGGCGGAGAGGAGTGGGCTAGGAGACTAGAGGAGGAAAACGGGGCGATCTGCACGGTGTTGGGGCTGTATGGAGACAAAAAGGAAACGGAAAGAAGAATGGTAAAGTTGGCAAAAGTGTTCCTCGCGCAGTGCTGGGAAAAAAGGGCACAAATGTCCGTATAAGTGAATATAAGTGGCTTTATTTCAGATTAGAAAATTACATAACGCTGAAAAGAAAGTTGTGTGAATAAGAAGGGAGGAACGAGAGGAGGAGGACCTAAGAAGCGATACAAAGCGTTACAGGTCAAAAGAAGAAGAAGAAGAAGAAGATTACAAATCTTCCAATTCCCTATTTCTTGCACACCACATCTTCTCCAGGAAACTCTTCATGGGTGTTATAACTCTCTCGCAACAGCATCCGTTCCCTCTCCGTTCTTGCAATCCTCCCATTCACCTCCCAGCCCATCATCATCCCCGTCCTTTCTCTCCGGTACCTCCCACACACACCAACAGCAGCATCCGTTCCCTCCCCGTTCTTGCAGTCCTCCCATTCACATCCCATCCCATCTCACTCAGTGCCACCCTCATCATCCCCGTCCTTTCTCTCCGGTACCTCCCACACACCAGTATCACATGCCCGACAGTTTCATCCACACCCCAGTCACGCATCTGACACACTTTGCTGCGGGACTCAGACCACCTGTAATTTCTTGCATTCACATTCATACACTGCGCTCGAGGTTGGAAGAGAAGATCACCACCCAGGCTTCCATCATACCAGCTGACACACTGCGGGGCTTCCTTTTCTCTGTACCACTCCAAAGTAGTCTTTCGCTCCATCGCATGCTTCCACCTCCTCAGACCGTCACCTTTCACTGCACTGTCGATCTCTCTCTTCCACTTTCTCACATTCCATTCTAGACCCTCACTATTCCTGTCAGTCACCTTCCATTCATAGAAACGCCTCCCTTCCTCTCTGCTCACCCACCTGACTCGCATACCACTGTCACCAACCATTCTCATGCAGTTCTTAATCCATTTGCTCTCATGCACACTCCACAAGTAAACCTTCCGTGCCAGTCTCCCGTCATCCATTCGTTCCAATCTGACTTTGTATTTAAGGGTAGCCTTCCTAAATCTTCCCCTAAAGGTACTCCACCCCATATCACCCCTCAATGCTTCCACCGCTGCATACCTTGGTGCATTCAAAGCTAATCTACCGATCCTATTTTGCCCTACTTCCAATTTATCCATTTCCAACTCACTCCATGTAATCACCTCCATCCCATACATCACACTCGGCACTGCTACACTTTTCCACACCTCTCTCAGCACATCATACTTACATGCTCTCATTCTTGCCGCACTTCCCAGACGGCCCACCCATTGATTCACTAGGCCAATCTTCTCATTCTCTGTCCTTTCACATCCGCTCGGACTCATCCACACACCCAGGTACTTGCCTATGCATCTGTTTGCCCTAGCTCTGTGTCTCCTAGCCTCCAGGTCTTATTTCTCTCATCTTCTGCCCAATTCACAACCATTATCTGACTTTTCTCACTACTATATTTTACTCCAAAATCTCTCCCATACTCATTCACCACATCTAATAGTTCCTGCAGTTCCTCCGCTGACTCACTCATGACTACCACGTCATCTGCATTCAGAAGCACACTTCCCCTGTCTTCTCCCACTTTTACTCCTGCATTCTTTATCCTCATCCTGGCTGCCAACTCCTCAGTATACAGACTGAAGAGAGTTGGAGACAGGATGCAGGACTGCCTAACACCTCTTTCACTCCTCACCCACTCTGTCTCTAATGCTCCTAACCTGTACCTGCCTCTCGTATCCACATACATGCTCCTAATGATTCGCACTATCTTATCACTCAAACCTACTTTCTCCAGTACCTTGCACATCACCTCCCTGTTTACTCTATCATACGCTTTCTCAATATCAAGAAACCCAAGATACAACGGACTTCCATTCCTCCTTTTCCTCTCTATCATCTCATTAACCAGATACATATTGTCCTCTGCCCTCCTGTCTGTGCGAAAACCATTCTGCTCCTCACCCAGCACTCTCTCTCTTTCAATCCACTTACACAGCCTTTCATTCAACACAGCACAGAAAATCTTTCCCACCGTATTCGCCAGGCAGGGCTATCGGCCTATAATTCTTCAGCTCTTTCTTACTCTTATGTCCTCCCTTGTGTATCAGTCACTCTGCATTCGTTCCATTCCCGAGGCACTCTCTCATTCTCCCATACACAGTTGAACAGCTCAGTCATCCTGTCTATCACCACCTCACCTCCATTCTTATACAATTCATACGGGATCTCATCCAGCCCTGCAATTCTTCTGCTTCTTCAAACATACCTCGACTTCCTCTCTGCTAATTCTCTCATTCAGCTCATCCGCATCCTTCCTCTCAAGCGTTACACATCCCTCTCTCACCTCAAAAACTTCACCCAACCCTCCAATCTCTTCCCAGAAACCTTTTATGCACTCTTTCATTCTATCTGTGTCCCTGATATCCTCACCATATATTTTCAGGCAAACACTCAAACACACACTTGATCTGGATGTCACAGGCGACTTGGGATTGCTCGGTGTCGGTCGGGAGTTTCGCCTTTGTAACGGCACTCCCTGATGTCTGTTATTGTCCTCTTTTTCTTTCGTTCTTTTTTCTTCTTTCTCCTTTTTTCTCTTTTCTTTTTTTCTTTCTCCTCTTTTTTTGCTATCACTTGCAACAATAAACTATCAATCAATCACTATCAATCAATCAATCTCATATAACCTTCTTTCTCTTCCTTTTTTTCCTCTCCTCAATTTCTTTCTTTTCCTTCTTTCTTTTCTTTATTTAGGTTTCCGTCTCCTTCCTCCTCTTCCTTTATTTTTTTCCTTCTAGATTTCATTCATATTAGAGATCAGTGGTGTGTTCAAGTAATTTTAAGCTTTAAGGGAAAGAAAAAGATCAAGTACTTGGTCAATATTCCTCATTACACAACTGCGTGAAAACTACATTCGATGTCCTGAATATATCACCAAAGATGTCGCCTTTAATGGCATATCCTACTGAAACATTATTTGAAGCCATACTCCACATTCCTAGACGTATCACTGCATATGTTCCTCCCTCCTTTGCTGTGTACTTTTGCAACAATAAACCTGAGGACAAAGTTCACTCTGGCGGGCTATTAATATCTGGGTCGCTAAGATCTGCGGCGCTTGCCCGGCCGTACCATCATCTCTGCCGCAAACGCTCCAAAAGACATGATCATACCTGAAACAGAACGTGTGAGATGGCGAGGCTGTCTGCATAACACACACACACACACACACACACACACACACACACAATACAATCCTCCTGACTGGTCCTCCCACATACTTGAGCCGGACAAAATACTTACCAGCAGCGTAGAGCGACAGGACGCCGTAAAAGTCCGCCAGTTCGAGTGGGCGCTGCTCAGCGTTAGCCAGCGACGAACTCACAGGTTTGGTGCACTCGGAGGCATTGCTCACGCCGTTAAAAAACAGCTTACCCAGAATGCCCGACTCTCGCAGGCCGACGATGCTGTGGCCAGGAAAATGTAATGTGAAGTTATCCCAAGGTGGGGCTCGTAAGACACACGTACGGGAGAGGCTACGCTGCATCCCGCTTGGTGGTGGGCACGAGGAAGGCCAAGAAGGGTAGCGAGGGTCAGTGCTCCGTTCCGCCGGGCATCGGTCCATATCACTTTTCTTTAACATTGGATTTCATACAAGGTAAGAGTGTTATGTGTCTGGTAGTAATTCCAATGTAGTTATATTATTAATCAAGAATATGATGTTTTATTAAATGTACTTGGATTAATCACGAGATATTTTTCCAATGGTTATATACTCGTTGTTTCCAGTAAGAGAGGGATACAGCATAGCCTCAATACACCTCTCAGTGATATTGTTTCATCACTTGTATTTGCAATAATCACGGACAACCTTTCAAAGGGTTATTGTTATTTCTAGTAACATAGAGATACAGTAAAGCCTACAACCTCCAGAACAGAACACTATACCCTCGTCACGCAGCGCTGCCCTCCTTTTTACTTAACTCATTCACCAGTGTCTTCCTTAAAGGGCTATTACACTGGGCAAACTTTCCGGGGATCTTCAGTCAAACCACGATTTTTGCTAGCGTGGTTCTCATTTGTTTCTTGTTATTGCTGCTGCTGATGAAGATGATGAGTAATACCGTCGTCCTTCAAGAAAATCTACCGTAGCTTTGGAAGATCGTGGACACGTCAGAAAACCACGGAAATATGAGAACCACGCCAGCGGAAATCGTGGTTTGACTGAAGATCCACGGAAAGTTTGCCCAGTGTAATAGCCCCTTTAGTGGGAGTGCTTCCTCGATTCTTACTTAATTTGTTCTAGCAATTTTCTGTCCATAGAGCTGACGTCCTAATTCAGATCTGTGGACGTGTGGCAACATACTACCACTAAGTCTCGTCAGCAATTATTCAGTCATTCATTACTCGGGTTGGCTATTTCTTCAACTGATATCAAGTGGGAGCTGATCATAAATTCCTGAATCACACATATTGTACATACTGACCATAAAAAAATGTATAGATAAAAAAATAATAATAAAGTCTTCTACACTTGTTGGTGAGCAGACGTAACAACACCTGGACGACCACGCCACGTCCAGGATCTAAAATAACACAAGTACGTACACGCGGTCGAACTTTGCCTTATGCGGTGAGCCCTTGGGGAAGGCCAGGGTGAGGGCCGTGGGTCCCAGGAAGCCGCGGGACAGGATGTACAAATTGCACTTGCCATTCTGAGGAAAAGAAAAGGAAAGTTATATTCTTTTCCTTGACAGGCCAATTAACTCATTAAATGTAAGGCGAAACGCTTAACTTGTACTTACTACCGAATAATCTTGGTGAAGGCCAAAAATAATTCCCTGGTAAAAGGAAATGCCGGCAGCCCTTCCGCTCATCAGGTGTGCGAAGGCCAGTCCTCTTTGTTCCACAGGCATGACCACGAGTTGGTCACGGAGGCGGCCAAGATTAGAGTTAATGTCTGAGTCCTGACAGGAGGAAAGCTTTCCTAGATTACATGGAACAACAAATAGAATCAGAATTTTTTATATTACAAAAAACCTTTGATCTTAATTGATTCAGAGCAGCGTCTAGCTGGCTTTTCTATTTGTTTCTGTTTTGTGGCCTTGAACTGCCATCCTGCTGTAAAAAAAAAAGAGTATTACGAAAAAAGACATTAGGGGACTGCCCCGATACTGTGCCTGAACACATTCTGGGAGGCCTCGTGTTTTCCTCAAGCGCTCACTTCTATCTGACGATGAATCAGCGAATCCTGAAACACAAGGGTGCGAATGGACGTGTCGCCGAGCTGCTCCAGGCTGTCGAATGGCAGGTTAATCTTCGGGAGGATGAGCATGGCCTTCAGGTTGGAGCAGTACACGGAGCCCAGCGTGAAGACGGCCAGCAGCCACAGGCCCAGCACCACCCGCGCCCTGTCGCTAGACGGCTCCCAAGGAACACCTGAAAACACCGAGGCTCTTAACGCCATTTTAGAACCACAAACAAACCTCCATCAGATCATCTCGGTGCCAAAGAGTAACCGAACACCCGCCCTGCTGAAACTTACTGCCGTGCTAGAGATCAAAGCCCAAACAATAAAGATGGATAACGCAGCCTTTGTCCCCGACACTTATAAGAGGCACCGCCACCCTGAGTGACGTGAGTCCCTCGCAGCGGCGGGACATGTCGAGGACCACGGCGTTGCTTGGGCGCGGCCTCTGCTGCACGCGTCGCATCAAGTCATACGTTAGTCTTCCGCGTACACAGTTTGCAGCAGCGGACTTTTCCCGGGGTCTCTTTCATGCCATTCACGTTTGGCTTTCAACATTTCTATTTCTCTACGTAATGGCAGGAGCAGAGCCTCGCCGGACGCGTCCTACCCTCGCCGGCATGCCGCGGCGGCGCGCTCTGAACACCGGCGGCCGACTCGCGCTATGAAGCTTCATCGTTACTTGCTGGTTGTAGTAATGGATTTGTTTCCTCCAGACAACGTCTCTTAGCGAGCGTGCTCACACTCATGCGACGCACACACTAAGCTGTGTGCGTCGCATCGCCAACGAATAGTCAACAGTAGTTAGAAGGAAAAAAAATAGCGCATGTAAATAAAGCCGCCTAATGCATACTAGTTAGAAGGTACAGGCAGTTTATCACCGCAGGCTTCCAGCAAGTGTAGGTCTTGTAAAGCTTGTGCCGTGGTGCTCGCCAAGGAGGCCATATGATAAAGTCTCCATATCATATAGTCTCCCTGGCACTCACTGTGGGCCAGCATGGTTGACCAGGTCCACAGCGATGCCCGCCGAGCCGCGGCCAGCCAACCCGCGGCCTCGGCCTCGGCGGCGTCTGAACCGTCGGCCGCAGCGTCCCGGGGAACATCGGCAGCCAGTGGTGCGTCGCGGGTGGAACTGTCAATAGAAATCAGTTACGATAAGGACCGGCAACAGTGTCCTCATGCCTACTGTTTCACTGGACTAGCTGATAGCTTTTTTTCTCTTCGCCTGCATGGCTTCCTGTTAAAGTTTTATATTTTCCAGCTAGTGGCTGGATCAAACACCAGCCCGGCGTTACCTTGGTGGGGCGGGGCGGCCGGAGCACCGCAGGACGATCACGCCCGCCGCGAACACGAAGAGGCCGGTGAACAGCACCAGCAGCCACACCTGGCGGAGGAAGGTGTCACTCAGCCGTGCCTGGAGGCAACCACCACCCCCGTGTGTTCCCTCGTTATCTCAGTGTGCATGGCCCGTGTCGGCGCCACTCACCCCGGCAGTGTAGGGCTTGACGAAGCCTGCCACGTCGGGCTCGACGCCTGGCCGGACATACACGGCGGTCATCTCGTCCAGGATGATGTACGTGCTGGGGTCCAGGGCAGCCATCCTCTCAGGCGACAGCGTGATGAACGAGGCGAGAAAGTCAAATTCCTGAAATGATTGTTTAGTTATTGATTTTTTGTCCTTTCAGCAAGTCCTCGCGTCACCCCCATGCGTACATCTTCCCCCAAAGGCTGTTTTGGAGTAGGGAACAAGAACAAAGAGAACAGAGGAAACGGAACAAGACCATACTTACGTTTCTCTGCACCAGGCCGAGGGTGCCCGTCCAGGACCCGTTGGGCTGGGACTGGCCGTAAGGCAGCGGCGCTCTGGTGTACTTGAAGCTGCCAAGAAAAAAAAAAATATAAAAGGTTGAACGGGAAGTGAATGAATGTAAAAATAATATATGAACACACACACACACACACACACACACATACACACACACCATCGTCCAATGTGGTCAGCTATTATTTCCAGGATCATCAACAAGGGGCCGCTGTATGTGTAGTTCCCAGGCTTCCCACTGATGGTAACTGCGTTGGCAAACTGTGGAAGAGAGAAGGCTAGTTAGAGGTCAGGGTGGCGGGGACAGCTCTTCCTTTTCCTCTTAATCCTCTTCTAGACCTCTTCCTCTTAATCCTCTTCTAAACCTCTTCCTCTTAATCCTCTTCTAAACGTCTTAATCCTCTTCCTCTTCCTCGTTACCAAATGTGCGTGAGTGTCTGCCCCGAACTGTCTGAGAATATGAGACTTGCACACCCACATTTAAATATTATTATTAGAGATTGTGGGTCTTTCCATGGACAGTTTTATGAGCCTGGTGATAGTTTGACACAAGATCTAAAGAAATAACCTAAATAACCTGACTAATCATTTTTAAGGCTTTAGGAAATAGTCGTGCAATGCCAGATTAGTTAAGAATGGAATGCACACAGAATCACAAAAGTAGGTACCTCGTGATTCGAAAGCCTCTCAATTCGAACACATTTATCACACAAATTTTGTCCTCCAATTCGAATGTGCGTCTAAATTCGAACACAAACAAACGGCTCCAGACGAAGGCACCAGTGTAGCCAGGTCGGTGAATGTATTGTAAGTAGTTAACCACTAGACGGCGGATTTCCTACAGTCAGACCTCACTAAGCTACAGGAGCGGAACAAAAAGTGGCTGTTACAATTCAATGAAGAAAAATGTAAAGTTGGGAGGGGATATCCAGCACACCAATACCACATGGGAAACACTCCACTATCCACCACAGAGGCACCAGTGAAGGCCAAATCCGTGCCAATCGCAGCGGACGGGTTAAGTGTGTCACCTTCCGTCCGTTAGATTTCCGCATGATTGTGAGAGCCGAAAAAAATAGGATACGGGGCTTCTTTTCTTCCATGGCCGGGCCCCCACGCCAACAATTTACTTACATATTCTATCACACCGGACAGACACTCTTGGGAGCCGTTCGCCTGCATTGTGTTCGTCCAGTGCTCGATCCACGCCACCAGTGAGGAATGGTTGCCTCGTCGATGATAACTTATAGCGAGTGCTCTTCGTGGAGTTCGTCGCGCGCAGAGGTGTTGGTAAGCCTTAACCCCAAACCGACAGCTACTGCTGCCACCATTATGCCCCGACACGCTGATTGGTGTTTGTTTGCCGCGAGATTTATGCTCTGCACTCGTAGCGTGGGGACTCCTGCCGGCCCGTATGCGCTGAATCTCCTCTTGGTTTTTCAGAATTCGACAATAATAATGAAGATAATAATAATGATAATAATAATAATAATAATAATAATAATAATAATAATAATAATAATCATAATAATAATAATAATAGTATCAATGATATAAAGAGATAAATATGATAACAAACTTGTCCAATAGAAGACAATGAAAACATTCTATTGTATAACTCACATTCGTCCAAAGCGTACAAGTGACTTAATCAGCAGTTATGTGAAGTCGATGACATCAATTGCATTTTATAAACGCTGTCTTATGTTTGGATGAAAATGCTGTTAAATGATACCACACACCTACCACACCACTGAATGCTGCCAGCCCAGTGCCAACCGTGCCACATCGCTGTCCCAGAATTCGATAATAATAATGATGATGATGATGATGATAATAATAATAATAATAATAATAATAATAATAATAATAATAATAATAATAATAATAATAATAGCAATGATACTTTTTTTTATTCTGTCCAATTACTGTATTTTTATTCATTTTTTAACTTTTTTCCTCTCTCTCTCTCTCTCTCTCTCTCTCTCTCTCTCTCTCTCTCTCTCTCTCTCTCTCTCTCTCTCTCTCTCTCTCTCTCGCTCGCTCGCTCTTAAAATGTCATGTCATAATCAAAACAATGTCGGATATATACTATTCCATCTTGTATATCACGCGTTGTGCAAATAAAAATCTATTTCATACATTCCGGTGCTATCTGATGGCCTAAATCATGCATACCTCCATTACCCAATACATGCGAGTCAATATCCGCTATTAACATCGGCTATCCGTTATATATCCGTAATTGGGCCGATACTCCAATGTTTGCTTTGTACATTTCTCTTAACAGTAGTATCACTTATCGTACTGAAGTGTAATTGGTACAAGTCCCAGAGAAACACAGGTAATTTACGATAATTGAAAGAATGGCTCAAGCTTAATGGAAAATTGGTGTGATAAGACAAGCTCGCTTCTCACTCCACCTATTTCAAAAGGTCAAGGAGGGGGTCAGTCGGGTTCTAAATTTTCTAATGAGTGTTTCTTCAGGTTCATGGTACAGAAGAAGACTCACACTACCACCAGGGTCATAAAACTACCCCTGGAAATGCCCACAACTCCTACGAAAGCCTTGTCAAATAGGTGTTTCTTCAGGTTCATGGTACAGAGGAAGGGTCACACTACCACCAGGGTCATAAAACTACTCCTGGAAATGCCCACAACTCCTAGGAAAGCCTTGTCAAATAGGTGTTTCTTCAGGTTCATGGTACAGAGGAAGGGTCAAACTACCACCAGGGTTATAAACTACTCCTGGAAATGCCCACAACTCCTAGGAAAGCCTTGTCAAATAGGTGTTTCTTCAGGTTCATGGTACAGAGGAAGGGTCAAACTACCACCAGGGTTATAAACTACTCCTGGAAATGCCCACAACTCCTACGAAAGCCTTGTCAAATATGTGTTCTTGGGTGACGATGTGTTGCAATACGACTCTTTAGTCCCGACGATGCCAGATTGTCGTACTCAGCCGCTTATATTTCCCGACTTCCTACCCCAAAACTGTCTTCTGGGAGGACGGGGAGAAGAGAGAAGAGGCAATAATACTGGGCCTGGCGAGAGAAAGGAGTATTATTATTATTACTATTATTATTTATTTGGAAACAACCGGAAGTATGACCTGCCTTTGCCCCTAGAGTGAGTTCATATGTTCAGTCCCTTATGTCTACTCCCTTGAGGCCCCGACTAAATCAAGGCCTTTATTTTTTTAGCGCTTGTCCTATTATATGTTTTTAGTTTCCTGGTGCTACTTCAACATGTATTCTTAGTTGTATAATCATGGCATGCTTCTCCCTTCTTCTTTCTTGTTTACTTGCAATAATAAACTATCAATCAATCGACCTTAAATATGGAAGGACCACCATTTAGCCGACCTTTCAAGAGTCATCCCTAAATATCGCAAAGCAACCGTTTTCTTCGCCTCCTCGGAGCACCAAATAGACGTAAGCCGCGGCGCCTCCGTCACCCTGCAGCCAAGCCTTGTTCCATGGTGCTGGGGCGGCCATCATGACTGCCTGCATACGATAGCTATCCAAATTAATGTCTTAGTAATTATACGTATAGAAAAATGTATTTTATAATGTTTTCAAGCTGTTCTCTTACGATACAATTACAATACACGAAGTAATCCAAACGCCCTTTTGCCGGGAGCCGAGTTGCAGTAGAGAAAACGGTGAAGTGCCCCTCCCCGCCCAGGGACTGACATGGATGACTGTCTCAAAACGCCAGCATGAGGTATTATATAACTGGTTCTATTTTCTGCCTCATAGTAGGAAAATGTAGTTACTGACTGTTGCAAAAATAATGATAAAACAAAGGAAGAGGTCGGTGCCTGCCGCCCGCAGCCCTGGTGCCGTCTGCTTCAATAACGTCGCTGTTTTCGAGGTACAATTATGCCTGTTAGGATTGTGGCAGTATCTCGCTTATTTCTTGAAGTTCAAAAGTATCTGCGAGCGACAAATTTGGTGCATTTGACGTAAAGGCAAAAAATAAAGCAAAGAACATCTGTACACTAAAGCGGCGCATGGCCTCGTTGGCCCTTTGGCCCGTGGTGGGGAAGGCACTGTATGATAAGAACCTACAACCCTTGGACACAGGAAATGTGTGATATCCAGCTTATCACAGTTTACCCTCCCTAGGCTTCCCCAGGTATCTATTTCTGGACCAGCTCGCAAGGGAGGATAAACAGCTGAGTGAGCTTGGCGCTGCCTGACTGGGCAAACAAAACTGAGGGGACCTCACATCCCCCAAGCCATCAGCATGAGATACTAAATTCCACCTCTGGTCCAGAATAAGGGACACTGTCAAACTAACAATGCTGTAAATTCACAAGAACACTGTTTTATAAGTATATCGTCATAGAAAAAAGTATGAAGTAAATAACAGCCACCATTGGTTTAAGAAAAGAACATAAGTGATAGAGGACCTCCTGAAAAAATACACTCCGCACATTGAAACATGAACTGCAGAAAGACCACTCAGCAGTTGTCACGACACTGGACACACCTGTAAACAAAAGCCAAACAAAGACACCAAGATTAAGAAGACAACTTAAGGATATTATCAAGACGGACTGCCGCCTACTTTTTGCTCTACTACTTTCTTTATTGTCTCTCTAAGTCTAAGGTCTAAACTATCCTCTTCTTTACTTTTCTCTTATTCGGCGTCTCTGGTACTTGGGAGCTGCAGAATAGGCCGCTTGGAGGGTCCGCACTCCTCTTTTGATACTTGCTTCGTCTCCGATAATAATAATAAAAAAATGATGGTGAAAGGGATACGATGAAGGAGAGAAAGAAAAAGAAGCCGAAGAGGAAAATTCGAGGATGATGATGATGAAGAAGAAAAAGAAGAAAATAAAAGATGACGAAGAAGAAGGAGAAAAAGAAAAGAAGAATAATAATAATGAGATGAAGAAGAAAAAGAAGAAAAGGAAGAAAAATTAGGAGAAAAAGAAGGCTAAGGAGAATGTGCCATGTTGGTAAGACTGCCTGAACCTCAATCCTGACTTCCTTCTATTTTTTTCTCTTCCCCCCCGCCCCCCCCCTCTCTCTCTCTCTCTCTCTCTCTCTCTCTCTCTCTCTCTCTCTCTCTCTCTCTCTCTCTCTCTCTCTCTCTCTCTCTCTCTCTCTCTCTCTCTCTCACTGCCGGCTATGAAAATGAAAACCAAACACAGCCTTCCCTCGCTTGGGTATTGAACCGAGGCCGCGTTCGAGTGAGCCAGGAGCAAGTTCCTTTTGAGAGTGGCTGCCCCTGTCCATTCGAGCTTGCTGGTAGCTGAGCAAAGGGCATTCGACCCTATATACAAGATCAAACACCCTCCTTCTCCTCCTCCTTTGCCTCCCTCAACGCTATAGAGTTCGAATCTCTCTATACGTTTACATACACCTCCCGTTAGTTCGCCAATGTGGAAAGCTTTCAGTTCTATTAACCATGTAGTGTATCTTTCGTGTGTGTGTGTGTGTGTGTGTGTGTGTGTGTGTGTGGAACTACTATAGCGTTCACCTCACGGCTGTTGATAAAATTCTTCGGGTATCGATTCCTTCTTTCATTTACTAAGACCTCCCGGCCCGGCCCCAGCGTCATTTCGGAAGAATGTCGGGAAATAATAATAAAAAAGACAAGAATACCCGATAGAATCTCCGATATCTGATCTTTCCATCTCTCCATTTAGCTTCGGGTTTTCAGTTTAATAAGTGTTTCGATTATCTAGTGTAGTCAATCTTGAGGCATTTTCTAGGTGGGAACTTCTTTTCAGGTAAGTGAGGCAAGTTTAGAAGCGCCTTTGTCTAGTTGAAACCCTTTTGTGCGTACATGAGTTGATTTTAAGCCTATTTATGCGTTTGAATGTCGTTTTAAGAGAGAGAGAGAGAGAGAGAGAGAGAGAGAGAGAGAGAGAGAGAGAGAGAGAGAGAGAGAGAGAGAGAGAGAGAGAGAGAGAGAGAGAGAGAGAGAGAGAGAGAGAGAGGTGAATAATCTAAGAAATAACAACACCGCGACTATGAACCTTTGTGTGCTCGACAACAAAAAAGATAAAGGGAGGGAGGGAGAGAGAGAAGGGGAGAGAGAGAGAGAGAGAGGGAGGGAGAGAGGAAGAAAGGGAGAGAGAACCAACTCTTCCACGCCGTCTTTATATCACTAATTGTACGTCTGAATGGAGGGGCAATTAAATGAGGAAGGAGGAGAAATCTGATGAAAACAAATAAAAACACCACGAATGAGGAGACGAAGAAGAAGGACACGAAGAAGGAGGAGGAGGAGGAGGAGGAGGGACAAAACGGAGGAGGAGGAGGGACAAGAAGGAAAAATTAATAAGTTGCAATACTAAAGAACCAGAGGACATTGAAAGGAGAGACGGGAAGGGGTGAGGGGGGCGGGAGGGGAGGACGAGGGGAACGGACGAGCGGAAAGGAGGCAAATGATATCCAAATAAAGCTTACAATGTGGGCCGTGTTTGTTGAGCCACCCGGGAGGACCGCTGCCTACGGGGTCCCAAAACAAGGCAGAAAACACACCAACAAAAGACAGTCAACAGCCGCGTGCATTCGAGTGTGGCTGAAGAAACAAAACACGCCCCGAGGAAAGGTATTAAATGGCGCGATAAATTTGAGGATGAAGGGTGAACGGTGATAAAGAGTGTAATTGGGAAAAGGGTGGTAATTAGACACTTTTTTTTTTTTTACAGCTAAAGAAACAGCTCAAGGGCAACACAAAAAAAAGGTGTAATAAAAATAAGCTCGCTAATCGTCGTTCCTACAGAGACAAAAGTTATGAGCGGGCAAAAGAGAGGTCAATTTCTTGTATTCTTGGTCTTAATTTTTATTTGATGTGTGACTAAAGAAATTTGAGCGTGAAAGGTATATGGTGACGCAAGAGGTGATAAGGAAAACGGTGGTAATTAGACACTGTATTCTTGGTCTTAAAAATTTTTGAAGGGTGACTAAAGAAATTTGAACATGAAAGGTATGTGATGACGCAAGAGGTGATAAGGAAAACGGTGGTAATCAGACACTGTATTCTTGGTCCTAGTTTTGAGGTGTGACTAAAGGAATTTGAGGGAGAAAGGTATATCGTGATTTAAGAGATGATAAGCGAAAGGATGAGATAATTTATGATAAGAAAGCACATGGAATTTCAGGGATACGATGAAAAACATCCTCACGAAAATCGAAATCCAAAATATCTTCTTCAAAACCAATACTCAAGGGAATTCGATGCCACATATAAAGTTTCTGATCCTTTTTCTTCTCTGGTTTCAGCTAAATACACTAACAAACAGACGAAACCAAAGAAAAAAGTGTTAACCCCAATGAAAAACACGAACAAAAGAATTCAATACAACAAAAAAAAGCTTTGATCCTATATTTTTTCGATGTAATGTGATCGTACAGGCGGCCGTTTATCAAAGTCCCCCCCCCAAAAAAGCGATTCCCATTTGGAGAGGATGTTGCTACTCTCATAACGACATCCTAAAACACCCACAGACGAGGACAAAGCCAGGATACGATAAGAGGGAGTCCGAATCATATGTCGAGGCGCTTGATCGTAGAAGCTACATCGTGAATTTACCTTCCAGCTCTGACTCTGCAAGACCTCAATACCCAGGGCGTCGGGAGGTGGAAGGCTTGAGATCTATCCTGTGCCTGTGGGGAGCTGAATGAAGAAACAAAGCATGAAATGAATAGACCTGAAAATGAATAATGAAAAAAACAATAAAACAAGGAACGAAGAAGCGCGAAAAACAGAAAAAAAATAAAATAAAATAAAATACACAAAACACTAAAAATAGATAAACGACTAAAAACAGAACCAGGAGGAAAATAATCAATGAAAGAATAAGGAAAAGAAAAAGGAAAACGGGGATGATAACAAAGAAAAAAAAAAGGCGCATAAACCAATTTCTGACGCGACATGAACAAAACGTTGACATTAATTTTCTCTCCTTCTCAATATTCACGTCGCCCGAGAGGATATTCGTTCCCGGGGTTTTGGTAACATTTTTCAGCCCAGACACCTTCTCTCTCTCTCTCTCTCTCTCTCTCTCTCTCTCTCTCTCTCTCTCTCTCTCTCTCTCTCTCTCTCTCTCTCTCTCTCTCTCTCTCTCTCTGTTTCCTCTCCTTTTCATCCTAGTCTGTCTTTATTCCTCTTTACCAGTCTCTCCCTCCTTTCCTCTTCCTTCCATTCCTCTCTTTCCTCTTTTCAGCTTGTCCCATCTCTCCCTCTTTATCTCCTATTCCTTCTCCCCTTCCTCTCTCTCTTCCTCTTGCTCACTTCCATCCTCCTCTCTCTCTCTGTCTCGTTCACTGTCTTTCTATATTTATTTTCCCTAAGAAGTACAGGTTGAGCGGCAAAAGGGAATATTCTGTTCATTATCGAGGAGGTTGTGTTGGGGAAGTAAATTAATATATTGTTTTTGTGTATTATTTTCGTGTTGGTTTAATGTCGTAGGTTGGTATAACTATGATTGTGGTAGTAGTAGTAGTAGTAGTAGTAGTAGTAGAAGTAGTAGTAGTAGTAGTAGTAGTAGGATAACAATATAATGATGATGATGATGATGAGAGAGAGAGAGAGAAAATATCAGCTTCAGCTCTTGATAAACTCTACACACTTTCATTTTATCTCTCTCTCTCTCTCTCTCTCTCTCTCTCTCTCTCTCTCTCTCTCTCTCTCTCCGTATATTTCCTTTTATTTCTTTTTCCTTTTCCTCTTTTTAATCTCAATTTTTGTTCCTCTTGTAAATCCCTTTTGACTTTTCTGTCTCTCTTGCTATCTCAATTTTACTCTCTCTCTCTCTCTCTCTCTCTCTCTCTCTCTCTCTCTCTCTCTCTCTCTCTCTCTCTCTCTCTCTCTCTCTCTCTCTCTCTCTCTCTCTCTCTCTCGTCCTCAAAAAGGTATACAAGATTTCTTCTGCATCAAAAATCGCGTTGACGGCTGGGAAGGAGGGAGGAAGGGAGGGGAAGGAGGAGGGAAGGGAGAGGTGGAGATGGGGAGGGAGGGAGAGAAGGTAGGAAGGAAAAGGGAAGATGGGAGGGTGAATGAAGGAAGAAATAGATAGATAGAGAGATAAATAGACAGAGGAAGAAGGGAGAGAAACCGAGAAGAGGGATGGAATGGATGGAATGAGGAGGAAAGAGGGAGAAAGGAGAGATGGAGAGGGAGTGGGAGAGAGAGAAATGGATGAAGGAGGGAAAAAGAAAAGAAAAACAACAAGTAGAATGAAGAATGGGGAGAGGAGAAGAGGAAGAGGAGGGATGGAGGAAGAGAAGAGAGAGGGATGGAGGAAGGAGGGATAGAAAAAGAAAGAATGTAGGTAAGGAGGAGAGGAGGAGATGGAGGAGGAGGAGGAAGAAGAGGGAGACATTTAGGAGAGGAAAGAAAGCACATGGAAGGAGGCGAAGAGGCAGAGGAGGTAAGAGAAGGGAGGGAGGGAGGGAGGGAGGGAGAGGGAGGGAGGGAGGGAGGGAGGAAGGTAAGGTCCCATCGCAAAATGACATCCTCTGACATCCTTTTACATTCGAAGGTCGAGTTTCGTATTAAAATGGAAATACGTGACGTCAGCTCCAGACTTTGTCCTCCACACACACACACACACACACACACACACACACACACACACACACACACACACTCTCCTGTTTCCCCTGTCAGTATACAAAATATTCTTCCATTTAATGTTCTTGTTTTCATATTCTTCGTTTTTTCGTAATTCTTTGTTCATTTTTCTGTAAGAGTACGGAAGATTGCCATTATATCAAGAGGAAATACCAGTGCTTCGTAATCGCGAGCATGGAAACTTAGTACAATCATGTTTAGTTTGAAAAGCAATGTCTTGAATTAACAAGTACGGGGGAGCTAATATTTCCCTGGCTGCGGCGGGTCGGGGCTCTATCGCGACTTGCTGTTCACGCTGTTGCATCATAACCGCTTCCTGGATTTATGTTCACAATTTCTCTCCGCAAATGCAAAGAGTATTGTGTTCATGCCCCCCGCCGCGGCCCTTTCTTCCTCTTCTGATTTCATTTCCACCTTTCCTCATCTTTTCCTGGTCCTTCTCCTCCTCCAGCTCTCTTTTCCTGGTCCTTCTCCTCCTCCAGCTCTCTTTTCCTGGTCCTTCTCCTCCTACAGCTCTCTTTTCCTGGTCCTTCTCCTCCTACAGCTCTCTTTTCCTGGTCCTTCTCCTCCTACAGCTATCTTTTCCCTTCCTCCTTTTCCTCCAGCTTTTTTTTTCCTTCTCCTCCTCCTCCTCCAGCTCTCTTTTCCTGGTCCTTCTCCTCCTCCAGCTCTCTTTTCCTGGTCCTTCTCCTCCTCCAGCTCTCTTTTCCTGGTCCTTCTCCTCCCCCAGCTCTCTTTTCCTGGTCCTTCTCCTCCCCCAGCTCTCTTTTCCTGGTCCTTCTCCTCCACCAGCTCACTATTCCTGGTACTTCTACTCCCCAGCTCTCTTTCCTGGTCCTTCTCCTCCCCAGCTCTCTTTCCTGGTCCTTCTCCTCCTCCAGCTCTCTTTCCTGGTCCTTCTCCTCCTCCAGCTCTCTTTTGCTGGTCCTTCTCCTCCTACAGCAATCTTTTCCTGGTCCTTCTCCTCCTCCAGCTCTCTTTTCCTGGTCCTTCTCCTCCTCCAGCTCTCTTTTCCTGGTCCTTCTCCTCCCACAGCTCTTTTCCTGGTCCTTCTCCTCCTCCAGCTCTCTTTCCTGGTCCTTCTCCTCCTCCAGCTCTCTTTTCCTGGTCCTTCTCCTCCTACAGCTCTCTTTTCCTGGTCCTTCTCCTCCTCCAGCTCTCTTTTCCTGGTCCTTCTCCTCCTCCAGCTCTCTTTTCCTGGTCCTTCTCCTCCTCCAGCTCTCTTTTCCTGGTCCTTCTCCTCCTCCAGCTCTCTTTTCCTGGTCCTTCTCCTCCTCCAGCTCTCTTTTCCTGGTCCTTCTCCTCCCCCAGCTCTCTTTTCCTGGTCCTTCTCCTCCTCCAGCTCTCTTTTCCTGGTCCTTCTCCTCCTCCAGCTCTCTTTTCCTGGTCCTTCTCCTCCTCCAGCTCTCTTTTCCTGGTCCTTCTCCTCCCCAGCTCTTTTCCTGGTCCTTCTCCTCCTCCAGCTCTCTTTTCCTGGTCCTTCTCCTCCTCCAGCTCTCTTTTCCTGGTCCTTCTCCTCCTCCAGCTCTCTTTTCCTGGTCCTTCTCCTCCGACACCTCTCTTTTCCTGGTCCTTCTCCTCCTCCAGCTCTCTTTTCCTGGTCCTTCTCCTCCTCCAGCTCTCTTTTCCTGGTCCTTCTCCTCCCACAGCTCTCTTTTCCTGGTCCTTCTCCTCCTACAGCTCTCTTTTCCTGGTCCTTCTCCTCCTACAGCTCTCTTTTCCTGGTCCTTCTCCTCCTACAGCTCTCTTTTCCTGGTCCTTCTCCTCCCACAGCTCTCTTTTCCTGGTCCTTCTCCTCCCACAGCTCTCTTTTCCTGGTCCTTCTCCTCCTTCAGTTCTCTTTTTCCTCCTCCTCCTCCTCCTTCAGCTCTCTTTTCCCTCCTCCTCCTCCTCCTCCTTTTTCTTTTCTTTTATCTTTTCCTCCGTTTCCCTCAATTCCTTCTCACTCTCCTCCCATTATGGTTTCTTGTACCCATTGTCCTCCTCCTTTTCCTCTTTCCCTCCTTCTTCCCGTCTCACCATTCCTCTTCTCTTATTTCTCCGCCTATTCGTTTTTCTTCTAGTCGTTATGTTCGTCAGTCATCGTCATAGGACTTCCACTTTCTCCTCATCTTCGCCGCGTCTGTCTTGTTCTCATCTTCGTCTTCATCTTCATCGTCTTCAAAATCTACAATTCATCGCCTTTCACTTTCAGAAAATACTTAAGTCACCCCTATCGAGAGAGAGAGAGAGAGAGAGAGAGAGAGAGAGAGAGAGAGAGAGAGAGAGAGAGAGAGAGAGAGAGAGAGAGAGAGAGAGAGAGAGAGAGAGAGAGATGGAAAGACAGAAAGAAAGAAAGAAAGGAAGAAAAAGAAAGAATGGAAGGAAGGAAAGAAAGAATAAAGAAAAAAAAAGAGAAAGAAAAATGAATAAACAGAGAGAGAGAGAGAGAGAGAGAGAGAGAGAGAGAGAGAGAGAGAGAGAGAGAGAGAGAGAGAGAGAGAGAGAGAGAGAGAGAGATATGAGAGCCGAGAGAGAAAAGAATACCCATACACAGCATACAGAAGCATCCTCTATCTCCCCTCACTCCTCTTCCTATACCTTCCCTTTCTCCTCCGCCTCCTCGTCCAGCCTCCTTCGGGACTCCTGGGGCTGTGAGAGGCTGCCCATGGGACCCCGAGCTACCAAAACCCGCCCATCTTTTCCCCTTCAGGTTCGCGTGGAGCATTTTTCTACCTGGAAGCCATCACTTGAAGAGCACCCGCGGTAACCATGCCTTCATTCATCCCGCCTCAGATTGAACAGTTCCCGTGAGACGCCGCGCTAATCGGAGACTCCTTGTTCCCGTGTTTTCCCTTTGATTCAGACATGTTTCCCGGGGTTTGTTCCTCAATGATCCACCCGATTCACAGCCTCCCGCCACTAGTCTGACCTCAAGAAAGGGTGCTCCGTAAAGGCTGAATCACGCTTGTTTCCATATGGGGGCACCGGTCTTAAGGGATGGTGCGATAGACTGTTCTCTGCCCCCATGACGCAAGGTGAGTTGATATTTACCTGCCATCTTGAGCCAATGGAGAGAGGTAGACGCAGGGCAGGAAGGGAAGGGAAGGCTGAGGAGGTGGTGAAGGGGAACAGTGAAGCTTAGAGAGGGGAGCAGAAGGGAAGGGTAAAGGGGATGACTGAGAGGAAAAGGAGGGAGTGAAGGGCATGGTATGGAGAAGTATTAAGGAAGGGGAGGGTAACGCTTAGAGAAGGGAAGGATAAACAGGTGGTGAAGGGGAAGAGGAGAGCTGAAGGGAAATGAAGGATAATTGGGAGGTAAAGGAAAAGGGAAAAAAGAAGGGAGGCTGAAGGGAAGGATAACGAGAGAGAAAGCTTAGGGGAGAATAGGGTAAAGGAAAAGGGAGGAAAAAGGGGATGATTAACAGAAGGATGAAGGGAATTAAGGAAAGGTAAACTGAAGGAATGGATAATAGGGAATGGAAGGAATGGATAATAGGGAAGGAATGGATGATAGGGAATGGAAGGAATGGATAAAAGGGAATGGAAGGAATGGATGATAGGGAAGGAATGGATAATAGGGAATGGAAGGAATGGATAACAGGGAAGGAATGGATAATAGGGAATGGAAGGAATGGATAAAAGGGAATGGAAGGAATGGATAAAAGGGAATGGAAGGAATGGATAATAGGGAATGGAAGGAATGGATAATAGGGAAGGAATGGATAATAGGGAATGGAAGGAATGGATAACAGGGAAGGAATGGATAATAGGGAATGGAAGGAATGGATAAAAGGGAATGGAAGGAATGGATAAAAGGGAATGGAAGGAATGGATAATAGGGAATGGAAGGAATGGATAATAGGGAAGGAATGGATAATAGAAGACAAGAGGGGAAGGGGAGGCAGGGTTAGGATAAGCTTATATATTCCATTGCCCATCACCCCCCATCCCCCCATCACTATCAACACCATCTTTATCATACTCCCCTCTTCCTCCTTCCTTCGTTCTTGTTATCGCCGTTTTCCTATTTTCTCTCCTTTATCGCTCAGCTCCTCATCTCCTCCTCACGTCTCTCTCCCTCCCTCTCCTCCCTTTCTCCTTTTCTTCCTCCCAGCATCCCTCCGTATTGAAGGTATAAAGCCTTTCCTCCCTATATTTACCTCCAACTCCCGGGAGAGAGAGAGAGAGAGAGAGAGAGAGAGAGAGAGAGAGAGAGAGAGAGAGAGAGAGAGAGAGAGAGAGAGAGAGAGAGAGAGAGAGAGAGAGAGAGAGAGAGAGAGAGAGAGAGAGAGAGAGAGAGATTATTTCCTTATAATAATAATAATAATAATAATAATAATAATAATAATATTTTACGTGTTCGCCTATAGCGCCGGTAGGCTTTCTTCAGGGGACTGATGGCCGGCTTAAGCCCGTCATGGCGCAGGCAAATGGCAAATGGAGTGAGTCTATGTAGCTTTACGTGGTAGGTGGGTGTGGTAGGTGGGTGTGGGAGGGCCAGGGTTCCTAAATCAATACTACATTCAAATTTCAGTGGTTAGGGTGAAGGGAGATTGGGCGTGAGATGACGAGGTGATGCAGAAGTGACGGCTGTCCTACTGATGGGAACACCTTGATGGGATGACTTGATGGGCTAAAGTTCCTGGAGAGAATAAAACGGATTAAGTGATATGATGGGACGAGTTGATGGGCTTAACATGATGGGATGTGTTGATGGGGTAAAGTTCCTGGAGAGAGAATAAAACGGATTAAGTGATATGATGGGACAAGTTGATGGGCTTAAATTGATGGGATGTGCTAAAAAAGTTCTCCTGGAGAATAAAACGGATTAAGTGATATGATGGGACAAGTTGATGGGCTTAAATTGATGGGGCAAACTGATGGGATGAATTGAATGAACCGACAGGAATATAATGAATAAGAGGGATGAGAAGTGATGGGACGAAGTGATGAGATTAAGTTGATGGGACAAAATGATGGGATAAAGTGATAAGGGGAATTGATTGGAACACAGTTATCAATAGGCTCCCATCTACTTTTCCTTCCTTCAACTTTTTCTCCTTCAACTTTCCTCCTGCTTCGTATCCTTTCCCTCCCTTCCTCCCTCCCTCATTCCCTATCCTCAGTCATTCCATCTCTCCTGCCCTTCTTTCTTCAGTCCTTTCTTCCTTCAATCTTCCCTCCTTCCATCCCTTACTCCTGTTCTCTTCAGCCATTCCATCCCTCCTTCCTTCCTTCCTTCCATCCCTCCTGCCCTCCTTCGTTCCTTCCTTCCTTCCCTTCTTCCTTCCATCCCTCCTGCCCTCCCTTCCTCCCTCGTTCCTTCCTTCCCTCACTTCTTCCCTCCATCCCTCCTGTCCTCCCTCCCCTCCCTCCCTCGATCCTTTCTTCCCTCCATCCCCCCTCCCCCCCCGGTGCCACGTGAAGGACCAGCGTGTCAGGAGGCAAATTATACAACCCGAGGGCGAGGCGGGAACACGAGGCACCGAATCAATGTTACCCAGACTGGAGTGGCTCGGGAGTGCCTTGGGAGTGCCGGGCGAGAGGGAAGAGATCTGGGAGTGCCCGGGGGAGGTGGGGGAGGAGTAGGGAGAGCAAGGGCATGTCAGGGAGAGGATCGAAATGTAGCAAGGCCAGGAAGGATTGTCAGGGAGATTTAGGGAGAGGAGATCATGGAGTAGGAGTGAAAAGAGGGAGAATATAACCAGGGAGGAATATGCAGGGAGAGCAAGGACGTTTCAGGGAGAGAATCGAACACTAGAAAGGCTAAGAAGAAGTGCAAGGGAGATTCAGGGAGAGGAGGTCATGAAGTAGGAGTGGGTAGAGGGAGAATAGGATCAGGGAGGATATGCAGGGAGAGTAGGGAGAGGAAGGATGTATCAGGGAGAAAGACCGAGATCTGGAAGAAACTAGAGAGAGGAGGAGGAAAAGGGAGAGATAAGAGGGAGGAAGGGAGTGACAGGGAGTGAAGGGAGAAGGGAGTAAAAGAGAGAGAGAGAGAGAGAGAGAGAGAGAGAGAGAGAGAGAGAGAGAGAGAGCATGTCAACTTCTCTCCTACAAGTGTCTTCTCTGCCGTCTGCTTCATGAGGCCTCGTGAAGCACTAAGAGTCAAGGGTTCGAGGCCCTGAAGCAGTTTCGAAGCGTGTGAGTCAAGGGTTCGGAGTGTCGCAAAGAGGAGGCTGGCATGTAAGGGCTTCGCGGAGGATCAGCGCTCGGAATATACTGAAGAAGAAGGCATATTGAAGGACAGGAGGAGGAGGACGAGGACGAGGATGACGATGAGGAGGAGGAGGAGGAAGAAGAAGAAGAAGAAGAAATAGAAAAAGAAGAGAAGGAGGAAGAGAGAGAAGAAAAAGAAGATGAAAAAGACAAAATAAAAACAAAAATGAAAAAAAGGAGAAAAAAAGAAGAAGCAAGGATTTAATAACAATAACTCATTAACTCAAAAAAAAAAGTCTCATATATAATCTTCACGTATCGTCTCAGCATCCTAAATTGTCGCATCCAAGCATTTCCATAATCATCTTTTTTTCCTTCGTTCCGCCAAATCTCTCCGTTCAATGTGTTCCCTTCTTTCTTTCCTCCCTCTCCTCCCCAACTATTTCCCTTAAGTTTTTATCTCCTCTCTCTACCTTCCCTCCCTCCATTCCTCCTTCTCTCCCTCTCTCATTCCCACTCCACTCTTTTCTCCTCATACCCTTCCATTCATACTCCCCCTCCTCCTCCTCCTCCTCCTCTTCCTCTTCAATTCTCTTTCCTCCCCCCTTTCCTCCTCTTCCTGGCCGGGGTTGGAGAGAAGACTGATACCTCTGGGTTCACCTGTTCATATAATTAGGTAGATCCTTCCCCATTTTTCTGTAAGCTATTCAGAGCTGGACGGAATTCTTCTTTTGAGACGAGGAGGAGGAGGAGGAGGAGGAGGAGGAAACATGGATATATGGAAGATTAGGCAACAGAAAATCTATCACCGAGACTACCTGTATTAGTGATTCAATCTACTCTTCAGGTAATTCAGTAACCCGCAGAAGAGATGAAAACGCTTGCTCTAAGGAGGTGTGGGATGGTTTGCTTCACCCACGTCACATTGAAGTAACGATCAACGCGATATTTAAAGGAGCTAATCGTTTTTCCTCTTAATTACCTCTGAAGGAAGTTTGTTACAGTGGCGGATAAGTCGGCTCAAGAAAAAAAAACTCCTGAAGAAAAGTAAGGAGAAGGAAGAGGAGGAGGAGGAGGAGGAGGAGAGAAACGTGGGTCACTACAGAGCGGCTCACCTGTACATACCTGATACGAGTCAATGGGAGTGCGTGCAGGTGTGTGGGGGGAATATTTAATACTATTTCAGGCGGGAGGACAAAATACATGAGAGGCGTGTACTCGGTTCCTCCACTGTCGCCCAATTAAAACTCTCTCTCCCTCCCTCTCCCCTCTCTCTCTCTCCCTCTCTCTCTCTCAGCCGCCCTCCACTTGCTAGCATCTATTCAACGTCTCCCGAGTCGCCCTGGGCATTATTCCTCTTATTCAATGCCCGCTGTAAGGTCCAATGCTGGGTGCCTTTACTGTGCCCTCGTCGCCCTTGGAGTCGCCACGTCGTAAGGGCGGTGTTGGGTCGGGCCGGCGCGAGTCTGTTCCGTCAACACCGCCGCCTGAATGACTGGATATACAAACTGCTTTTGATTGAGTTAGAACCATCTCTTGAATGGAAGAAAGCTTGTGAAATATGTACCGTGTTTATCCTGTCATTTTGCCATTGAGGGAAAATATGAGCGGACGAAAGAGTATGACAAATTATCGCTCGCTTGCTCCTCCTCCTCCTCCTCCTCCTCCTCCTCCTTTTACCTTCCTTTCTCTCCTCCCTTTCACTCATATCTTTCCCCTTCCATTCCTACTTCTCTTTCTCCTCCTTACTTTTTCTCCCTCCTCCTCCTCCTCCTCCTCCTCCTCCTTTTTTTTTTACCTTCCTCTCTCTCCTCCCTCTCATATCGTCTTTCCCCTCCCATCCTTACTTCTCTTTTCTCCTCCTTCCATCGCTTACTTTTCCTCTTTCTCCAGCTTACTTTTCTGCCTCCACCTCCTTCTCCTTCACCTAACGTCTCCCTTCTTCTATTTCCTCCCCTTTCTTCTTTTTATTTTCTTCCCTGTTCTTCTTTTCTTCATTCACTTTCCTTAACATACCTTACCTTACCTTACCATACCTTAACTTACCTTACCTTACCTTACCTTACCATACCTTACCTTACCTATCATACCTTACCATACCTTACCTTACCATACCTTACCTTACCTTACCATACCTTACCTTTCCATACCTTACCTTACCTTAACTTACCTTACCTTACCTTACCTTACCATACCTTACCTTACCTATCATACCTTACCATACCTTACCTTACCATACCTTACCTTACCTTACCTTACCATACCTTAACTTACCTTACCTTACCTTACCATACCTTACCTTTCCATACCTTACCTTACCTTACCATACCTTACCTTACCTTACCTAATATTGCTTACCTCCCTACCTCCTTTAACCCACCAATCAATCTCATGTCAATTCCTGCCTTCTTCCTCCCTTCCTTGCCTCCTCCCACCTCTCTTCTCTCTTCCTCCTCCTCCGTGTCTCACTTTCTTCTATCCCTCCTCCTCCTCCTCTTCCTCCTCCTCCTCGTTCTCGTCTCTTCCGTCGTCAGAGGCAACGTTTCCTCAATTAGCTCAGGTTTGATGGAGAGGGGGGAGTGAGAGGGGGGGGAGGGGGCAGGGAGAGGGGTGTTAAAGGAGGGGGCAGGGAGAGGGGTGTTAAAGGAGGGGGGTGAGGGAGGGATTTTGTCTCTCACCACGGGAGAGGAGTGAGGGAAGGGAGTGAGGGAGGGGAGAGCGGGAGAGGAATGGGAAGGGAGAAGGTAAGAAGAGGTGAGGGAGAGAAAGAGAGGAAAGGAAGAGGAGGACAAAGGAACGAAGATGATAAGGGAGAGAAAATGAAGGGAAGGGAAAGAGAGGGTCAGGAAGGAGAAGAAAGGGAGTCTAAAGGAAGAGGAGAATAAAGGGAAGGAAATGGGAGAGGGAAAGATGATAAAGGAGGAGGAATGAAAGAGGGGAAGAGGAAAAGAGAAAAGGAGGGAGGAGATGAAGAGGGAGAAAATAAAGAGGGTAAGAAGGAAGAGGAGAAGAAAAGGAAAGAAATGGGAGAGGGAAAGAAGATGATAAAAAAGGAGGAGGAATGAAAGAAGGGTGCAGGAAAAGAGAAAAGGAGGGAGGAGATGAAGAGGAAAGGAGAAGAAAGAAGAGGGGAACAAGGAAGAGGAGAAGAAAGGGAAAGGAGATGATAGAGGAGAAGGAATGAAAGAAGGGGAAGAGGAAAAGAGAAAAGGAGGGAGGAGATGAAGAGGGAGAGAGTGAGGGGAGAGGAGAGAGGAAAGGGGAGGGAAGGAAGGAGGAAAATGATCCCCTATCCACCCCTCCCTCCCTCCCACCTGACAAACTGTGTAACCTTTCCTCTCCTCCTCCTCCTCCTCCTCCTCCTCCTCCTCTACCCCCCCCAACCCCCTTCTTGGTTTGCTTTGACTCAGTGACAAACTTGAACGCTATCTTGTGAAACGCAACCACCACCACCACCACCACCTCCAGCACTCCCCCTCTAATTATTTATAAGGAATCAAACGAGAAACAAACAAGAACGAAAAATATTTTGCACTTGGGGGACACGGCGTGACGAATATTCATACGAAGTCCAAAGAATCATAAATTACCTTCCTTTCAGACCGTCTCATTAGTATACGACGACACAGACGCTTCAGAACAGGTAAAGGGAGGAGGAGGAGGAGGAGGAGGAGGAGGAGGGGCTTATAACACGTGGTAGGAGGAGGAGGAAGGGAGGAAAGGATGAAAGGAGGAAGGGAATAAGGGAGGAAGGGAGGAAAGGAGGAAAGCAAAGAAGGGGACATGGCGCACTCTCTCTCTCTCTCTCTCTCTCTCTCTCTCTCTCTCTCTCTCTCTCTCTCTCTCTCTCTCTCTCTCAAATGAAAAAAAATGGTAAAGGAAAACTGATATAAGAAAGAACGGAGGAGGAAAACAAGTAGAAGGAGAGGAGGAGGAGGAAGAGGAGGGGGAAGAGGAGATAAAAAGATCCTCCCTGTGACTCGAAAATATAGCAAGAATCACCTCAAAGAAAAGTGAAAGCATAATTTTCACTCCAAAGCATAAAGGAAGAGTGCGGGAGAAATAACTTAGGAAATGCTAAAAGGGTGTTGAAGGAGGATACACTAAAGGAAGGAAAGGAGGAGGAGGAGGAGGAGGAGGAGGAGGAGCAGGAGTAGGAGAAGGAGGTGGAGGAGGAGAAGGAGGAGGAGGAGGAGGATGTGGAGGAGTAGGAGGAGGAGGAGGAGGAGGAGGAGGATGTGGAGGAGGAGGAGGACGAGGAGGAGGAGGACGAGAAGGAGGAGGAGAAGGAGGGTGAGGAGGAAGAAAGGTGGAGAAGGAGAAGGAGGAGGAGGAGGATGTGGAGGAGGAGGAGGACGAGGAGGAGCAGGAGCAGGAGTAGGAGGAGAAGGAGGAGGAGGATGTGGAGGAGGAGGAGGAAGAGGAGAAGGAGGTGGAGGAGGAGGAAGAAAACTGAAAACATGAAAGAGGAGGCAACAGAAACCTCGTTGGCTCATAGCGAGGCTGCCTGCTCTAATGATCTAATCTACTCGTCATACATTTCAGTGACCTGCAGAAGAACTTAAAGCACTTATTTTGCATACACAAGAGAACGTTCAATCAATTCCTCTCGCAGCGACATATCCGTTAATGCGATACTTTAAGGAGTTGATCGTCTGCACCTTATTTTTTCAGGAAGGTTGTTGCAGTGTTGGATGACTCGGTTCAAGGTCAAACAAAGGCCCAGCCGATGCCCTCACTGCCTCGGCTCGCTTGAAGGTATTGATCTTTGTTGTGAGGTTAGCTTGGATAAAAGATAAATGAGGTTAGTTTGGATAAAAAAAATTAATTCAAGTGATCGACATTGTTGAGTATGTTCAGGTCCTTAAAGAAAGAGGAGAAGAAGAAGAAGAAAAAGAAGAGGAAGGAAGAGAAGAAGGATAACACTGATGATTATGATGATGAAAAATATATAGAGGAGGAGGAAGAGGAAGAAGAGAAAGAGGAACAGGATGAGGAGGAGGTAAGAGAAGAGAGGATGAAGAGAAAGAAGAGGAGATGAAAAAAAGAAGAAGAGAAAGGAGGAGAAGCAGGATAACACTGATGATTAAGATGATGACAAATATATAGAGGAGGAGGAAGAGGAAGAAGAGAAAGAGGAGGAGGAGATGGAGGAGGAGGAGGAGGAGGAGGAGGAGGAGGAGGAGGCTGTTCTAGGGTTCGAAGAAAGTTGGACAAGACTTAAGAAATACCCGTCCTCCGCGTCCCCGTAACTCTGGCGGGGAGGTGAACGACGAAAACGAAGTGCCGGGAGATGGGCAAACTTAATATTAATCCCTTCTTTTACCTCTTCAATAATTAACCTTCCTTTATAAACATCAATGCTGGGATTTTAAGTTTCGAGGTCATTTCTGTTAGCTCGTCTTTTCCCTTCATTCATATATTTTTCTTTTTTTTCACGTCCTTGTCTTTCATTCTTTCAGGCTTTCAATAGTTAATCTTTCTTTATAAACATCAATATTAGCGTTTTAACTCTCTATATCATTTCTGTTGGCTCTTCTTTTCCTTTCATTCATATATTTTTCATTTTTTCCATGTTTTTCTTCCATCTCCTTACCTTGTTTTTCATTCTTTCACGCTTTCAATAACTAATCTTTCTTTATAAACATCAATATTAGCGTTTCAACTCTTTACGTCTAAAAAGAAGAAGAAGAAGAAGAAGAAGAAGCAGAAGAAGAGGATGAAGAAAAGAAGAAGAAAAAGAAGAAAAGAACCACTACCACCATCACCACAACAACAACACAACCACAACACCCAAACCATCAGCTGCAACACACGCCCAATAACTCCTCAGCCATGCATAACATTAGGACCAACGCTGCAGCCTGTAATCACGCGGCGACACAATCGATGGTTCCCCAAATTAACAACAGATGGCGGTAGGTGGCGGGGTCAAGGGGGCACTTAATTATTTCGAAGGGGAACTTGATGAATTGATTTTAAATTGTGTATCTTCGTTCTGTGGAGCCTCCCGAGCAACCATTTCTCACTAGTCGTAAAAAAAGGGAACTGTCTGAGAGGAAGGAGGGAGAGGAGGAGAGGGAAGAGAGAGGGGGAAGAAGGAGGAGGGGAAAGGGGAGGGGAAGTGGGGAAAGGGAGAGGAAGGTTGGAACAGGAGGGGGGAGAAAGGATAGGAATAAGGAAAGGAAGGAAAGATGAATGAATATCGGGGAAAATGAGGAGAAAGAGGGAGGGGAAAGGAGGAGGAGAAAGGGGAGAGGAGCAGGAAAGGAAGATGGAAGGGGGAGTAGAGGGGAAAGGAAAGAAATAAGGAAAGGAAGGAAAGAAAAGTGAATAACGGGGAAAATGAGGAGAAAGAGGGAGGGGAAAGGAGGAGGAGAAAGGGGAGAGGAACAGGAAAGGAAAATGGAAGGGGGAGTAGAGGGGGGGACTTTAATAGATGGAATTCCGTAGAGTTTTGAAGAGAAGGAATAAAACACAAGGAGGTGAGTATTTCCTCAGAACATTATCCACTAAAAAAAAATATTGCTCTCTCTCTCTCTCTCTCTCTAATATCATTTTAAACCATTTCTTCTACATTCGTCGAATCAAAACTTTCTTCATCCCTCTCGCCCTCTACATTTTCTATTTTTTTTTACTATTTTCAAAACAGAGGAAATCTACACAACAAAAAACTCATCCATTATAGATTAAGAGTCACGGTTTACGGCCAGTGACGGAGGCAAAAGGGGCCGTTCTATTAATCGAGTAATGGTATATTCGTCTCCTTGGTCAACAAACCCCCTAAGTCATTGTTTTATACTTTACAGGAAGTCTGAAAAGAACTCTCATTATCTCATTTGGCTTAACCCGGTAGCAGCGACGGGCCAAATTTGTGGCTTTACCGTGTAGCAGCGACGGGCCAAATTTGTGGCTTTACCGGGTAGCAGCGACGGGCCAAATTTGTGGCTTTACCGTGTAGCAGCGACGGGCCAAATTTGTGGCTTTACCGGGTAGCAGCGACGGGCCAAATTTGTGGCTTTACCGGGTAGCAGCGACGGGCCAAATTTGTGGCTTTACCGTGTAGCAGCGACGGGTCAAATTTGTGGCTTTACCGGGTAGCAGCGACGGGCCAAATTTGTGGCTTTACCGGGTAGCAGCGACGGGTCAAATTTGTGGCTTTACCGGGTAGCAGCGACGGGCCAAATTTGTGGCTTTACCGTGTAGCAGCGACGGGCCAAATTTGTGCCACGATATAACCCCCCAAAAACAGATGATTCATAAACTGATCACAAATGAGTTGATATATATTATGAAATGGTTGACGTGAGTGATGATTTTTTCTCATTTTTTTCGCTTAGAGGGACTTTTAAGAAACATGATCCCAGCAGGTACCGGGTTAAGATTTAGGCAGAAATGAAAAGGTCAATTCCAGAACACTCAAACCCTGAATGACGAAGGGAAGTATATAGAAAAAAAAATTGATGTAGACAAAAACCTGGAAATCGCTGAAAAATGACTTAGGCGATTATTTTATGAGTGTGACGATATAAAGAAAAGGAGAGAAAGAACGGGTCTGAATACTGTACTTGGACGGACCGACACCCGCTATTATATTCCCATCACGAGTCGCCCTTCCTCGCCCATCCGTCAAAGTCCCCCTCGTGAAAACATCTCCCAGTCCAAAACTTCATCATCAACAAAATGCAGATTATCCTTCTTCAGTCTCTCCTCGCTCGCGTCCTCCCGAAGAGCAGTGATGCCAGAAAAGTGTTGGACCCCTTGTGAGAGCCTTTCAATTTTTTCTTCTTCTTCTTTGAATGGTAATAATTCCTTCCTTCTTTTTTAGTGTAAAACCCCTTGTTAGTCTCCTCGCTTTTTCCTCAAACATTTTCTCTTTTTTTATCTATTTTGTTGGTTGAATGGGTCTCTCTCTCTCTCTCTCTCTCTCTCTCTCTCTCTCTCTCTCTCTCATGTCGGACGCCACGCTTGAGTTGGTAACAATGACCAATCTATCATTTTTTTAGTTCAAGTTTTCTTCACTCCGACCGCTGCCTGTTGTTAATCGATACTGTTGTTGTTGTTGTTGTTGTGGTTGTTGTTGTGGTTGAGGTTATTTCATCACTGTGCAAGTATATAACAAAACATTACTCTCTCTCTCTCTCTCTCTCTCTCTCTCTCTCTCTCCCCCTAAGACTTTTCCTCCCCTCTTCCTCTTCCCCTCTCCACCCCTTCCTCTTCCTCCCTTCTCTTCTCCCACTTCCTTCACCTCAAGCGTCTGGTGTCTAATTAGAGCAGCGAATTTCGACACAATTGGTTTAAAACACTTTCCATTCTCTCCCTCCTTCCCTCCCTCGCCTCTCTTTACCTCCCCTCTCGCTCACCCTCGCGCTCACCCTCTCCCCTCTTCCTGTCTCCCCAATCACCCCTGCCATTCACCCAACAGTTGTATGCGGCTCGCTTATTCTTTTATTTTTTTCCCAGACATTAATTAATATTCTCCCCTCGGCACCTTCCGCTAAGTCGAAGGAAAAAAGGAGAGAAGGAAGGAAATAAAAACATCAAGGAGCGGTTCTCAATCTTCCCACATCGGTGAACGCTTCATTACGCCGCGAGACCCTTCTGTTTACGCGCCTTTCTCAAAGCCGTTCGTCGTTTTTCGTTCTGCTGTGGGTCGTTTCTCACCTGCGCGGCGTTCATCCTTCATCTCTGTTGCACCTACGAGCCGAGTAACGCCTGAGGTGAGCACAGTAACGCGCGGGGGAGGAGGGCCGAGGACCGCAAGGGAGACGGCCATTCCCTGTCTTGGGATTAATAACTCCAACCCGCCTAAGAAATTTTGTTATATTTTTTCATCAGAGGAAGCGCGTAATTTTGTGGAGGAGGAGGAAGGAGGAGGAGGAGGAGGAGGAGGAGGAGGAGGAGGAGGAGGAGGAGGAGGAGGCCTCGTCTACAGCGGACAGAAACATGCATATTCATACAACTTAATTAAGATTCCATCACTCGCCTTAAGTTCAATACCTCCTGATCCACGCCGCCGCTATTATTGCCGACGCCTCCTTCCCTCCGCGCCCTTCTTCCTTCCCTCCCTCCTCGCCTTCCCTTATCCCTTCAGCCCCTCCTCCACGAGACGAATTTAGAGCGTTCCTCGACGTTTTTTTTCTTCTTTCGTTCCTCACTCGAGAAGAAGGGGGAGGAGGAGAAGAAGGAAGAGGAAGAGAAGGATGTCGAGGAGGCGGAGGAGGAGGAGGAGGTGGGGTGTTCATAAGCCAGTACTGTTGCTTATGGGGAGAAGGAGGAGGAAGAGAAGGAAGAGAAGGATGTCGAGGAGGCGGAGGAGGAGGAGGAGGTGGTGGGGGTGTTTATAAGCCAGTCCTTTCGCTTATTGTCTTCATTTGTCTTCTCAGCTTTCCTCACTCTTCTCTACGATCATAACCGATGCAGTTTTCCACGCAAAGCAAGCACTGCCATAAGGTCCTTGCATCCTCCTGTACCGTGAACCTAAAGAAACACTCACTAGAACCTGACTGACCCTCTCTTTGACCTTTAGAAATAGCTGATATGAAAAGGGAAAATGTTTTATTATAGCGACCTAAGTGTGTGTGGGGATGAGAGAGTGAATGACGGGAAATGAGGGGAAGAAAATAGGGGGTTATAAGGAGCTTTAAGAGTGAAAGATTGAGGAATGAGGGAAAAAAAACGATGAAACTGTGAATATTATTTTTTCTTCATGCTACGGAGACGAGCACCGAGGGCATGCGCAGCTATAGCGTGTGTCCCAGCTTTACCTTCACAACGATCCTGATTAATTTCTGAACACTAGACTTCAAGGAAAAAAAAATATTGTACTGTATATGAGTCGACATTGAGGGGACGATATTTAAAGCTCGCCATTCCTAGTTTGGTTAGGTTGGGTTAAGCGGGGAGGAGGGAGGGAGGGAGGCTTGGTCAACGCTTTTTTATACTTTTCTTGTAATGCCAAAGTAATGTGTGTTTTTTCCAAGTGTATCGTACCTTAAAACTATACTGCAAGCCATAAGGATAAAAATAAATAATAATAATAATAATAATAATAATAATAATAATAATAATAATAATAATAATAATGATAATAATGATACTTGCAATGATGATAAGCAGACAACCCACATTTTCCTACACATCCACCATAGTTTTAAGAGCATTTAACGTTAGGCTTGGAGAGTGAGGCAGCGTGAGGGCTTAGCGTGCGTATCTTATATAGCGGAGACCTATTCCATTCACTCCGTCCTGTATATCACCACCCAGAGAGATAGAGTAGATAGACAGACAGATAGATAGATAGAGGGAGATATAGAGAAAATAAAAATGGATATAGATACACACACAAAGGAAAAGAATATCAGTAACGTGAAAATGAGAAAAATGCGTGAAAGGAAGGCGGAAAATTATGACAAAAAGGAAAATAAAATGTGAAATAAGGCATATAGATAGATAGATAAAGAGGGAGATAGGGAAAAAAATGGATATAGACGCAGCACAGACAAAGGAAAGGAAAATCAGTAACTTGAAAATGAGAAAAATGCGTGAAAGGCGGAAAATTATGACGAAAAGGAAAAGAAAATGTGAAACTGGACAAAAAACGCAACACTGTCCCACAAATAAATAAAGCATATAGGCAGGGAGAGGGAGAGAGGGAGAGGGTGAGAGGGAGGGAGAGGGAGACAGTGGCACAGGCAGGAAGGGAGGGAGAGAGGGAGAGAGGAGGAGATGGACAAAAACAAGGATGAAGTATAGATTGAGGATGGAGGGAGATGAGAGAAGGGAGGAAAGAAAGGAAAGTGATGGAGAAGGAGAAACAGATGTAGGAGGGAAAGGGAGGGAGAAAGGATAGAGGAAAGGGAGAGAAAGAGAGGAGAGAAGGGGAGGAAAGACGGAGAGGTGAGAGAGGGGAGGAAAGAAAGGAAAGTGATGGAGAAGGAGAAACAGATGTAGGAGGGAAAGGGAGGGAGCAAGGATAGAGGAAAGGGAGAGAAAGAGAGGAGAGAAGGGGAGGAAAGACGGAGAGGTGAGAGAAGGGAGGAAAGAAAGGAAGGTTAAGCAGGAGGAGAAACAGATGTAGGAGGGAAAGGGAGGGAGCAAGGATAGAGGAATGGGAGAGAAAGAGAGGAGAGAAGGGGAGGAAAGACGGAGAGGTGAGAGAAGGGAGGAAATAGAGGGTGAGGGAAAGGGAGAAACGAGGAAAGAAAGGGAGAAAGGAAGAGGAGAGAGAGAGGAGAGAGAGAATGATGCAATATAATCAGTGACTAATTATGGGGGAGCACTAAGCACCTAATTGAGTCTTCTTTATTATTGACCAGGTGAAATTCGGGGTAAATGTGTGCAGTTGGAGGTGGGAGGCAAAAACTCGTTCAGGAATATGACTGTCCAGAGCAAACACAGGCAGGCAATGAAGGATTTAGCGTGCGGGGCCAACAGGGGACCACACTCGGCCGGCGGTAAGGGCGATAGTGTTGTTGGGAGAGCAGGGCCGAGGGTACCTGTGCGTGGAGGCAAGGTGTGTTCAGGTGACCCTTAATTACGCTTAATGACGCCAGGTAAATCATGAACGAAGGATACATGAGTGGGTCCTATCTCCACCCCCCCCCCCCCTTTTGCCTCCCTTCCTCTCTCTCTCTCTCCCGTCTCTGCTGCCACCATCCTCTGTCTGTGTCTGTGTCTCTCTCTCTCTCTCTCTCTCTCTCTCTCTCTCTCTCTCTCTCTCTCTCTCTCTCTCTCTCTCTCTCTCTCATTGCACTTACTCCATCCTATTCTCTCGTTTTATTTCTTTCCATGCTAATCTCTCTATCAGTCTACGAGCTAACTCACTTTTCATCTCAATATCTTCCTAATTTCCCTCTACGAAGCACAACACACAGCTAACTAAACCATAAAAGGGCCGGATTCTGTCTTGCCCAGGCGGTGAATAAATCATGCAAGCCATTATGTATGAAATGTATAAGCCATTGCATGTTTAAGGGAAAGCGTTCAGCGTTGTCTTGTGAGAGGATGGAAGAGAGGGAAGAAGAGAAAGGAGGGAGGATGAAGAGGAGAATGATGTAATAAAGGAAAGGAAGAAGGGGAGGAATGGTCGAAGGTAGAAAAGGTAAAAGAGAAAGAGGGAGAGAAGGTGTGAAGGAAGAAAGGAAGGAGATAAAGAAGAGGGGAACAAGGGGATAGGAGGAGAGAAAGCGAGGGTGAGCGAGGATGCTGAGAAAGAGAACACGGTTAGGATGAGCAGGTGATAAGGGAAGGTGAGCAGAGGTGAGGGACTATTAGGTACGTAACGATAAAGTCAAAATGGTAAAGGAATATAAAGGAAAAGGATAATAAAAGAGAAACATGAGTAGAGAGAAGAGGGGATGAGAGGGAGGATGTGAAAGACAGTGAGAGATGAATAAATTTAAATAAGGTAAATAAGGAGAGGTAGGAAAGTAGAAATAAAGTGAGGATAACTTGGAAAACATAAGGAAAATTTTATTGAGTATAGTTTGTGAGGTGTGTGAAGAAGGTAAGTGAAAATGAGGGATCTCAGAGTGGAAGATGAGGTGAAATACTGTAAGACTTATTAGGTTAGGTTAGGTTAGGTTAGGTTATGGCCGTATTAGTAAACATTTCGTTGCCCAAGTTCACATATTTGACAAGGCTTTCGTTGGAGTTTGGGGCATTTCGAGGATTAGTTTTATGGCCCTGGTGGGAGTTTTATCCTTCTTTTGTACCGTGAACCTAAAGAAACACATATTTGACAATGCTTTCGTTGGAGTTTGGGGCATTTCCAGGTTTATTTCTATGACCCTGGTGGTAGTTTGACCCTTCTTCTGTACCGTGAACCTAAAGAAACACATATTAGACAAGGCTTTCGTTGGAGTGTGGGGCATTTCCAGGATTAGTTTTATGGCCCTGGTGGGAGTTTTATCCTTCTTTTGTACCGTGAACCTAAAGAAACATATATTTGACAAAGTTTTCGTTGGAGTTTGGGGCATTTCCAGGATTAATTTTACGCCCCTGGTGGTAGTTTGATCCTTCTTCTGTACCGTGAACCTAAAGAAACACTCATTAGAACCTGACTGACCCTCTCTTTGACCTTTAGACTTAGCTGATATGAAAAACGAAGATGTCTCATAATACTAACCGAAGGGGGAATGAGGGGAAATAAAGGGAGTTATGAGGATCTTTAAGGGTGGAAGATTGAGGAATGAGTGGATTAGCGAGGGAGAAAAGGGGAAAACGATGGAAACTTAAGTGGATGCTGGAGGGGAAATCTGTGGCTATGAGGTGTGGAGGCTGTGTGGATAAGGAGAGGGGAGAGAGAAGGGAAATTCTGAGGGGAAGGAAAGCAAGAGGAAACTACGAGAGGAAGACGAGGGAAAACATTGAATGGGGGCTGTGGAGTGTGAGGGAGGATTAGAAGAGGGGAAAATGAGGGGACGAAGGGAATGAAGAAGGGGAATGCTAGTGTGTATGTGTGTATATGTGTATGTGTATGTGTGTGTGTGTGTGTGTGTGTGTGTGTGTGTGTGTGTGTGTGTGTGTGTGTGTGTGTGTGTGTGTGTGTGTGTAGATGAGCTGGCCTGAACTGTTTAATTAATTCATATTTTGTTGGACCACCGCGAGAGGAGCGAAAAAGGTGGGGTGTTGTTATTACTTCGGCAGGAGGCAACCCACAACACCAAACCTTCGCTACCCACCACAGCCCACCTTCAGTTCACCCACGTCCATCTCATCTCCGCTGCAGCCCCTTCTAGTCTATCCCCAGTACCCTTAACCCGGTAGCTGCTGGGATCATGTTCCTTAATGGTCCCTCTAAGCGAGAAAAATGAGAAAAAATCATCACTCACGCAAGCCAATTCTTAATATATATCAACGCATTTGTGATCAGTTTATGCATCATCTATTTTGGGGGGTTTATATCATGGCACAAATTTGGCCCGTCGCTGCTACACGGTTAAATCCACCCCAGAATACCTTTTCGTGCAGTGGTTTCCCCCAATTCACTCCATTCTTCCCCAGTTAAAGTTTAAGTCTGCTCTGATCTGCTCTTCCTCATCCTAGTATGCTCTATGCCGGCTCATCCAATTTACTCAAGTCCACCCTAAGTCATTAAAGTCAACTGAAAATCATCCAAGTTCATTCTAAGTCCATTTAGTAAAATTCAGTTCACACAAGTTCGCTCCAGTCAGCCTCAAGTCACTTCTAAGCAGTTCATTTACGGTCACCCAAGTTTAATTTTATAGCAAGTCAGTTTACCTCGATTCAGTCTAGCTTATCCCAATCCACCCCAGTCAATAATTCTATAGAAAGTCAATTCATTTTTCTCGCTTAGAGGGTGGAGCCTTTAAGAAATATGATCCCTGCAGCTACCATGTTATTGAAGCAAGCCTTGTCAAATATGTGTTTCTTTAGGTTCACGGTACAGAAGAAGGATAAAACTACCACCAGGGCCATAAAATTGATCCTGGAAATGCCCCAAACTCCAACGAAAGCCTTGTCAAATATGTGTTTCTTTAGGTTCACGGTACAAAAGAAGGATAAAACTACCACCAGGGCCATAAAATTGATCCTGGAAATGCCCCAAACTCCAACGAAAGCCTTGTCAAATATGTGTTTCTTTAGGTTCACGGTACAAAAGAAGGATAAAACTACCACCAGGGCCATAAAATTGATCCTGGAAATGCCCCAAACTCCAACGGAAGCCTTGTCAAAAATCAGTGAAAACTCTAAGGCAGATACCCAACACATTCTACATTCTATTCCTTTGTTCCTCGAGGGAGTATCAAACAGCTCGTACTCGGGAACTAGAGAAATGGGAACAACAAAACTCTGGGACATTTTCTTTTCCCTCTCCAGCAGCGGGATGTTCCAGATTTTTTATAATTCTTTAGCTTCTGACCTTACTCCTGCATCCGTGAAAAGCTTGATTCATAAGTCTTTAGCCGTGCAACTCTTCCTGGGGCGAGTTAAGCTTTATTACTGACCAATGCACTTTCACCCTGCTCTCTCTCTCTCTCTCTCTCTCTCTCTCTCTCTCTCTCTCTCTCTCTCTCTCTCTGTCTGTCTGTCTGTCTCTCTCTCTCTCTCTCTCTCTCTCTCTCTCTCTCTCTCTCTCTCTCTCTCTCTCTCTCTCTCTCTCTCTCACTCACACACACACACACACACACACACACACACACACACACACACACACACACACACACACACACACACACACGTTCTAAATCGAAGTTCAGTCCTTGTCCAACCCCCGTGTTCCTTCTCCTTCTCAGGTTCCCTTCCCTGAACCTTCGCCTTTCTTCCCTTTGTCTAAACCTCGACTTCTACCCATCCTCTATATCTTCATTCCTGCCAAGTATCTCCTTTTCTTCCTAGATCCCACTCTTCTTTCCATGGCCCCATTTTCCTCTCGTAGTATAAAAATAAATCATATCTGCATAGCATCTGTGAGGCCATACTTACAAAAATGCGTTCAATTTTGGTTACGAAATGATTATCAAGACTGAAACTTACTAGAGATTCTGAATAAAGAGACGATTGACTAAACAAACCTCAACATTTCATAGTGCAATGGACCACGAGGGACCTGATCGAAGGTTTAAAAAGTATCAAAAAAATCGATAACATAAATAAATACTGTCTGTCTTTTTTTTTTACAACAAGGGAGACAGCTCAAGGGCACACAAAAAAAGGAAACAATAATATAAAAAAAAGCCCGCTACTCGCTGCAACAGATCACACAACAGGAAGGCGAGTAAACAGAAGATAACGGAAGGGATAGCGAGGTAACACATCAGCGCGCGGAGATGATTCAGTGTTCCTGTTGCCGATCCCCAGAACAGACTCCCGCCCCCAGTGGTCAGCTCAAAAAGTGTTGATAAGCTCACATATTAATTAGATAAGTGTTAGAGAAAAACGAGTTATACGAAATACTTTTAAACTGTATCTGTACGAAATATTTTGAATCTGTATATCTCCCACATACGATATCTCGGCAATAGTGGAAGTGCATCATTTTCTCGTTTTTATGTCTTTACTGTAAAATGTCTACGTTCTCTTACTTATAAGGATCATCGTGTTGCCTTTTATTTTCTGAGAGCGCGTTGCCGGAGGGAGAGGTGGGAGGGGAGGAGCCTTGTTCAGTTATATCCTGTTCTACCACCATGACGCGAAGTATACCTGTAGCAGTAATGATTCAATGGATATCCTCACTGCTGACCACTATCTCATCCTTCTATGTATGCCTATGTATCCATCGTATAGCCTTCATCTATTGCACTCAAGAATCTCTCACTTTTTCCTCCTTCTCTTATCCCTGTCTCCGTCTTCTACCATCCACCCTGGCTCTCCCTTCTCTTCTCTTTGTCTCCCTTGCCACCCTCCCACCTCCCTTCTCCCTCCTTCCTCTCTGCCCCCTCACATCCCTCCCTATACTCCTCCCCCACGCACCCCGGCTCGTACACTATGCAGGGCCTGGCTGTGTTCTTTGGCAGAGGCGTCAGGTAACCCGTGAACGTGCGTGAGGGAGCTTGTGGACCCGCCGGACAGGTAACAACCCCGCTCACCTGCCGCTAATTGGCACGTGGAGGGGAGGTGGACGGGACGCAGGGGACGCGGCCACCTCCACCTGCACCTGCACAATAGATTAGGTGGACGTTCTTTCCTCGCAGGTGAATTGACCATGAGTTAATTTATTAGAGGCGAAGAGGGGATGCTGAGGTGCTTCCAGGTGTTCAAAGGTGCGAGTCTGTGTGGTAATGATTAATGAGATGTCACCTGGCCTTACCTGACCTGACCTCCCCTGATTTCTTTCGTTTTCCGCTCGGCTGCTTCCTAACGTTTATACCCTATTGTGGTGGGCGGGAAAAGTGGTCATTCTATACAGAAGTTTCAAATGGAACAGAAATTTGTTCCCCGACCGTTGTTGTAATTGTTCTTCCACTTGTCATTATATCATAATTATTCCTAACATTCCGGTGGGAGTCTCATTGGCCTATAGTTTATCAGACCTGAGTTGTCTACTTTAGTGACGATAATGAATTTTTCGGTAAAATATGATTATTTTTTTCGGGCTGAAGTGCAATGAAACACCTGAGAGTGCTGGAGCAAATTTGGCCGCAGCGTTAGGTTACTATGCGTATCGAGGACAGGTTATTACTCGACGTGGTGATAAACTATTATTTTGCGGCGGTAGGTTACTATTTTAGAAGCGACAGACACTGTTAGTTAGGCTGAGGTGGAGTTATGAGAGTAAATAGATATCCAGGCGTTGAGACGGCCGCTCCGTGGGTCGGGGCGGCCCACCTATCGACACAGAGGGGTTTGTTATTCATCCCAGCACCAACGCTTCAAAAGAGGTTCTGCATTATATATATATATATATATATATATATATATATATATATATATATCTATATATCTCTATATATATATATATATATATATATATACAAACGATAAAAAATGAGGCAGAACTAGACAAAACAGGAAGAGGAGGAGAAGGAGTGAGAGGAGGCGAGCGAGGAGGAAGGCAGCGCGGGAAGCCTCCACTTTTAAAGACTCTCCTTCAAACCGTGTATTTATCGCCTCATTAACACAGGCGCCGCCCCGGCTAACCAATGGCACGCCTAAAAGTCCGGCCAGCGCGTGTTTACCTAAGATTTCACGGCAGCCGAGGATAACCAGTTTTATAATGGCGTCTTATATGTGTTGACGCCTTCCCTCCATCCCTTCCCCTACTCCTCCTCCTCCTTCCCTTCCTCCTCCTCCTCCCCCTACCCCTCATTCTTCTTCTTCTTCTTCTTCTTTCCCCGCCCTTCCTACTCCAGCTTCCTCCTCCTCAAACTCATATTCTGACGTTCTGACCCAACTACATACCTCCTCCTCCTCCTCTGCCTCGCCTGAACCCGCCTCCATCCTTACTATTCCTTCCGCCCCATCCACCTCCCTTGCTACCTCATCCACTCCCACTCCCTCTTCTCCCTCCACCACCCTTGACTCCTCCCCTATCCTCATCACCACTCCATCTTCCCCTTCCACCTCCAACACGATCTCCTCTGCCTCGCCTCAACCACCCCACTCCTCTGCAACGCCTGATCCCGCCGCCACCCTTACCATTCCTTCTCCATCCACCTCCCTTCCTACCCCATCCACCTCCATCCACAGTACCACTCCCCTTTCTCCCGCTCTCCCTTCCTCTCCCTCCAACACCCTTGACTCCTCCCCTATCCTCATCACCCATCCATCATCCACTTCCACCTCCAACACGAACTCAACCTCCGCCTCCTCCTCCACTTCTTATACCACATCTCCTCCATCCACCTCACCCTCCACCCTTTCCCAGCCACCCACTACTAACACCACCACCACTTCCAAACCCACCTTAGCCTGCGCTCCTCTTGTACCTCGCGCCCTTCCAGAAGAAATCACAAGACCATTCTACCAGCTGTCACTTGTACCAGACGCTGTTTCCTGGTATGGGCAAACTAACTACTAGAGTCAATTTAGTTGGAGACAGTGTGGTGAGAGGCCAACTTACGGAGTTTTGTGGTCGGAATACGTTGACACGGCAGCGTTTCTGTATCCCCGGAGCCAAACTGGACGATATTGAATCAGCTGTCGATGCAGTTTCAGTAAATGCGAAGGACGACACAGTGTATCTGATCCATGCGAACCAACGACCTTCAGTCAACTCAAATTCAGGACCTGTTAGCAAAATACCGTCAAGTCATTCGGAAATACAAGACCAAGTCCCTCACATCATCGTCTCTGGAATTCTACCGAGAGTCAATACGTTCGCCGGATACAACAACAGTAAAGCGTACGGCGTCAACACTAGTCTAAAGCAGTTATGTAACGATGAAGGCGTAGGGTTCACGAACGCATGGCATCACTTCAACCAGCGCCCAGATTTGTTTTGGGAGGACGGACTCCACTTGAACGAGGTTGGTTCGGCGCGGCTAGGAAGGCTCCTGAACGATGCAGTTGAAAGCTTCTCGAAAAGCTATTCAAAAAACTGGAGGCGAGGGCAAGGCAAAGGCAACCCTTGATCAACCGAACCGTAGCGTCGATGCGGCTTGCAAGAAACTGTGTAACCAACGACGCCTCCGAAAAGCGAACTCATTCAACTCAACGCGGCCAAACCAGTAGTCACATTTCCATTTTGTACACAAATGCACGCAGTCTATTACCCAAAAGGACGAAATTAGGGCGTATATTGCAACTGAGAAACCAGATGTGGTAGCCATCACAGAGACTTGGGCCAACTCTGCACATCTAGTATCTGAACTGTCATTTCCCGGGTACGAAAGCTTCCAAAAAAATCGAATGCACAAGAAAGGAGGAGTAATTTGCTACGTAAAAAGTACGCTCCCTGCCATAAAAATAGACAAACAGGATGCAGAGAATTACGACTCCGTCTATGTGGAAATAACTGCGAATAATAAGAAACTAACACTTGCGATCGTATACAGGCCTCCAAAACAACAAGCAGCCGATGACACTGCCCTGTACGAAGAGCTTCACTCTTTAACACAAAGTAAACAAGCAATAATAATTGGGGACTTTAATTGCCCTAACATTGACTGGGGACAATTGACTGGAGATCAAGAGGGTAACAGGCTTATAGAAATGGTGGAGGATTCGTTCCTCACTCAAGTTGTAACTCAACCAACAAGAGAAAACAATCTGCTGGATCTGGTATTAGTAAGCGACCCAGACCTCATTCGCGACTGTGAAGTTGGTGAAAAAATTAACGGTTGCGATCACCACTTAATCCGTTTCAATGTCAACATAAGTCACAAACTCGTAGACAATCCGTCAGTGATACCAGACTACAAAAAAGCAAATTTCAACCTAGCCCGTGAGCTGCTTACATACTCTACCTGGGACCAACTTCACCTAACCGACAATACAATCGACAACGTGTGGAACAACTTCAAAGATAAGCTTTTGGGAGTAGAAAAGGCTACAGTGCCGACGAAACCCAGGCGAGTAAATGGTGCCGTAGATCCACCGTGGATGACCAGAGAAATAAAAAGGGCGGTAAACTTAAAAAAAAGGAATTATAACCTAATGAAAGAGAATGACACGGCCGAAGCCCGTACTCAGTACCACAACAGCCTCAGAGCTTGTCGCACCCTTATTCGGAGTAGTAAACGCAACTACGAAAAACAAATAGCGCGTGACATCAAGACAAACTCAAAATAATTCTTCACATACATCAGATCGAAAATGAAAGTAAAATCCAATATTGGTCCCCTGACAGACGAGACTGGAGCTGCAACTCAGGACAGTAAACAGATGGCCAGAATCCTCAACAGTAACTTCGCATCCGTATTCACAGTCGAAAACATCGAAACCATGCCAGACAACCCTGACCCGCCGAGGGAATCACGCCCCTGAAAATTGACTCAATATGCGACCAAGAAGTGAAAGAGTATTTGGATAAACTCGACACGAACAAGTCAACAGGACCTGACGGTTTGTCCCGCGGTTATTAAAGAGCTTAAACAACAAATACTTCAGCCACTCACTAACATATTCAACCAGTCTGTTCAATTGAAAAAGGTCCCGGAAGACTGGAAGATGGCGAACGTAACACCAATTTTCAAAAAAGGAGACAAAAGCGTTGCATTAAACTACAGGCCCATAAGTTTGACATCAGTGGCAGGAAAAATACTCGAAAAGATTATTAGAGACAAACTTGTTAAGTTTCTAGAAGACAATAATGTAATCTCCGACACCCAGCATGGCTTCAGAAACAAGCGCTCCTGCCTAACGAATTTATTAGACTTCTTCCAAGGTATATATAAGAACTGGGATGCCCACATCCCCAGTGATGTTATATACCTGGACTTTCAGAAAGCCTTCGACAAGGTACCGCACGAGCGACTCCTTAAAAAAACTGCACTCGGCGGGCATTGGAGCCAATCTGATCGCGTGGATAAGAGATTGGCTCACCGACAGAAAACAACGAGTACTACTCAACGGACAGCCTTCCGATTGGCTTCCAGTCACTAGTGGAGTGCCTCAGGGGTCAGTGCTGGGACCCATTCTCTTCATCATATATATCAACGACCTCGAATCAGGACTGAAATCCACAATATCGAAATTTGCTGATGACACTAAGGTGGGGGGAAAGGCCCTCACAAAGACCGACTGCGAAATCATTCAGAAAGACCTCAATCACATTATCGAATGGTCGGAAAAATGGCAAATGTCCTTTAATGTTGACAAATGCAAAGTCATGCACATTGGGTCCAGAAATAGTAACCACATATACATCATGAATGGGAGACCTCTGCAAGCGATGCAGGAGGAAAAGGATCTTGGAGTCACTATCAGCAGTGACCTGAAACACGCGAATCACTGTAACAAAGCATACAACAAAGCCAACACTATGCTCGGGTTCATAGCGAGGAACTTCGAGTGTAAAACGCCAGACGTGATGCTATCCTTGTATAATTCCATGGTAAGACCGCACCTCGAGTATGCAGTACAGTTCTGGTCTCCTAATTACAGAAAGGACATTGATTTACTGGAAAGGATTCAACGACGCGCCACGAAAATGATACCAACCTTAAGGGCTCAACCGTACGAGGAACGACTCAAGCGACTCAATCTCTTTACATTGGAGAAAAGACGCCTACGAGGAGATATGATTCAAGTCTTCAAGTATCTAAAAAAATTCAATAACGTCGATTACTCCAATTTCTTTGAATTGCAAACCAACCTAAGAACTAGAAATAACGGTTTACCCATTCAGTCTAGTCGATGTAACACAGACATCGGAAGGAGTTTCTTTTCAAACCGAGTCATCCGTCACTGGAACAATCTTCCTTCAGAAGTAGTAAATGCGAATACTATCAACTCCTTCAAATATAGAATCGACCGTCACTTCGCTGCGTCGGGAGTAAACTGAATATTGAGTTGCTTTCATCTGCTCCTCAATATCGAGGCGCTTTCATCTGCTCCTCAATGTCGAGGTGCTTTCATCTGCTCCCCAGGCCCCAGGCTGTCGAGCAGATTAAATCACCAAAGCGGGCAACCTCGTAATGAGCCAATAGGCTTTCTGTTGCCTGCGTTTCCATGTTTCCATGTTTCCTCTGACGCCTCATCCTTATTTGTTTGATTTTTTGAAGGCTTCTACTCCTCCTTGTGCAATTTCTCCTTCTCTTCTTGTATTTGTTCTTGTTCTTCTTCTTCCTCCTCCTCCTCCTTCTCCTCATATTCCTCCTCCTCCTCCTCCTCCTCTTCCTCTTTCTCACACGAATCTTTATCATCCTTTTTTTCCTCATCATCTTTATTTATTTGTTGAAGATAAATTCGAATTCATCAAAGACAGGCTAGAACTGATTAGCGAACAGAGTGGTGGATGAGTGGATTAGGCTTGGCGGTCATGTGGTGGGAGCCCGTCTAGTAAATACCTTTAAGAACAGATTCTACAACAGTGGTATTCCTCAAGGCTCTGTTTTTTTTACGTTTTCGCCTATGGCTAATCCACTAACATCCTCATTCTTATTTTTCTTTAGATTTCCTTTATTTACCTTCTGTTTATATCGGCTAGTGTATGTGTTTACCTCTGTTTTTACATTCTGAACGACTAATTCTGGTTTTCTTTTGTTACATTTCATTGTAATTCTAACTCACTAAGCGCCTTTCAGCACACAGCCTTTCCCTCGTATCTCGTTTCGCTCCCTTTGGTATGAAGTACTTTTTTTTATCTCTTTGTGGTTACCTTGAGAAACCTTAACAAATATTCTTCTAGTTCTTCTATTGCCGCTTCCTTATTCTAATGTTAATTGTCTTTGTCCAGCTTCTCTCTTTCCTTCCCGCCTTGTTTCATGTATTTATTTATCATTTCTTGCATTCTAACTCATTCCTTCGTCATTCTCTGTCGCTAATATTTTTTTCCCACTACAAACTCTCATGCAGTCTTCTTCTATTCGTCAAACTTACCCCTTTTTCTCTCTGTCTGTTCTTGTTTTCTCGTATTTGCTTAGCCTTTCAAGCTTTTACTAATAACTCATTCCTTCTTTACTCTCGATCAATAATATATTTTTTTCCACTACTAACTCTCAGTCTTCTTCTATTCGTCAAACTTACCCCTTTTTTTCTCTATCTGTTCTTGTTTTGTCGTATTTGCTTAGCCTTTCAAGCTTTTACTAACACTTAAATTCATTCCTTCTTTATTCTCTATCGCCAATATATTTTTCCACCTGTAACTCTCATTCAGTCTTCTTCTATTCGTCAAACTTATCCCTTTTTCTCTATCCGCCCTCTCTTTTTCGAACTTATTTAGCCTTTTACTCTCTTACTAGCATTGTAACTCTTTCCTTCTTCATTCTCTGTCGCTAATATTTTTTTCCCATTTCTAACTCTCATTCAGTCTTCCTCTATTTGTCAAACTTATCCCTTTTTCTCTATCCGCCCTTTCTTTTTCGAACTTATTTAGCCTTTTACTCTCTTACTAGCATTGTAACTCATTCATTCTTCATTCTCTATCGCTAATATTTTTTTCAATCTCCCAACTCTCATTCAGTCTTCCTCTATTCGTCAAACTTATCCCTTTTTCTCTCTCCGCCCTTGGTTTCTCGCATTTGTTTACCCTTTCACCCCTTTACTAACATTCTAACTCATTCTTTCGTCATCCTCTGTCGCTAATAATTTTTTCCCGCTTCAAACTCTCATTCAGTCTTATATTTGTCAAACTTATCCCTTTTTCTCCCTCTCCTCTTACTTTCTCGCATTTGTTTACCCTTTCACCCCTTTGTACTTTCACTCTTTTTTACGGCGCGCTAAGCCTCGGTGCAACAGAGCGGCTCATTTATCCATCAGCAGCCGTTAAAGAGTGTGTAATGAATGGGTGTGGCGGGAGTGCAGGATGGAGCCCTCTAATGGCGCTATGGGGGGGCGGGGAGGCAGGCCAGGTGCTAATGGACGAATGGGAGGCAATGATCGATGTAATGGGGCTGGGAGGGGAGGGATGGAGGGTAAGGGAGAGATATGAAGGTAAGCGAGGATACAGGTAGGGAGGAGGGTGTGATGATGATGGTGGTGATGACGATGGTGATGAGAGTATTGAATAAAGTGATTGAGGAGGAGGAGGAGGAGGAGGAGGAGGAGGAAGAAAAAATATATACAATGGATCCGGTAATGCCAAAAGGAATAGATACTGGGCTATAGAGGGAATGAAAGTCTGACAGGGAGGAGGAGGAGGAGGAGAAGGAGGAGGAGGTGGAGGTGCCAGAAGGGTGAAGGAGGCATCAGACTTTGGAAGGAAGAAGGAAGCAAGCGAAAGAAAGGGAGGAGGAGGAGGAGGAAGATGTGGAGGAGGAGGAAGATATGGAGAAGGAGGAGGAGGAGGAGGTGCCAGAAGGGTGAAGGAGGCATCAGACTTTGGAAGGAAGAAGGAAGCAAGCGGAAGAAGGGAAGGAGGAGGAGGAGGAAGATGTGGAGGAGAAGGAGGAGGAAGAGGAGGAGGAGGAGGAGGAGAAGGAGGAGGAGGAGACTCTAATGCATCCCTCCTCTCCTCCCCGCGTCTCGTGACATTTGCGTCGCCATAAATACGGGAGCGGATTCCCTCCCCTCAAATGAGAGGAAAAAATAGTATTTAATGCCGCGGACTAAGACAAAGCGGCGACAATAAAGGAAGACGAACACTCTCATAATCCAAAGATACGCGTCCCATCATTCCACGGTAAAAATGAAATTATGACTTCTTCTGACCTCGCCCCAAGCAACACTGCCCCATCCCCGCCCTCCATCGACCCCTCCACGAGCTCTCCGGCACTCCAGCGTTGAGGTCAAACTCCCGCGCGCCCCTGCATGACCCCAGCTTCGCCCTTATTCCCGGGGAGCCAAGACTCATTTTTACAATAGGTATTTTTTCTCCGACGCCCCCATTGGCTGCGTAATTTGATATTATGGATAGGCATATCACGCATTCTTGAAATTGCGCAGGCCCGGCGATGATATTCCATTGGGCCCGTCCAGCTCTTATTGTGGCATTATTTCCTTCGCCATTAATTACGTTCTCTGCTTATTGTTCTTTTAATTTCTTCTTCCTCCTCCTCCTCCTCCTCCTCCTCTGCCTCCTCCTCTTTTTCTCCTCCTCTCCGGCCACCCCCAAAGCCGTCAACGTCGCTGTCACTTGATTTTGTTGTTGCTGTTGCTGTTGTTGTTATTATTATTATTATTATTATTATTATTATTATTATTATTATTATTATTATTATTATTATTATTATTATTATTATTATTATTATTATTATTATTATTATTACTACTACTACTACTACTACTACTACTACTACTACTACTACTACTACTACTACTACTACTACTACTACTACTACTACTACTACTACTACTACTACTACTACTACTACTACTACTACTACTACTACTACTACTACTACTACTACTACTACGACTACTACTACTACTATCATTACGCCCTTTATGTCGAAGATGGAATGTGTGTGTGTGTGTGTGTGTGTGTGTGTGTGTGTGTGTGTGTGTGTGTGTGTGTGTGTGTAAAAGGTTCGAGCGAGTTTTCAGGCGACACAATTTTCCACGCTCATGACCTTTATCACACACACACACACACACACACACACACACACACACACACACACACACACACACACACACACACACACACACACGAAACAAAATCCACTCAAAATCAAAACAAACAACAAAAAAACAACAACCAACCACACATAATAAAAAAAAAACCCACAAAAACAATAATAGCCTCCACAAAAGCGAAAATTGAGACGCCGCGGGGACCATACAGTTACTAAGACAATACAACGCTATTCCGAACGTTATGAGACAATCTTGGGAAACGTACGACACTTTACATCATATACGATACACACACACACACACGACAGTAAGAGCCAGAGAGAGAGAGAGAGAGAGAGAGAGAGAGAGAGAGAGAGAGAGAGAGAGAGAGATTAAACAGTGTGACTCCTTCCTCCTCATTGATCGCACCACTGTGTCTCAATTCTTTTCCAGTAATGATTCATATTTGGGAATGTTGCTATCAGCGGGGAGGAGGGAGAGAGGGAGAGAGAGAGGGAGAGAGAGGGAGAGGGAGGGAGGGACTAGTTTTATGGGCGGAGGGTTCTATAAGTCTCGGTCTGTTGAAGGGTGTGATCCGGCCTTTTGTTTTCTTTTAATTTATCGGTAACTATTTTTTTTTTTTGGGGGGGGGGTCGAAGATTTGGTGATTGTTGTCGTTTTTGTTATCATCTTTATCAGCACCACTATTATTATCATTATTACTATTATTATTATTATTATTATTATTATTATTATTATTATTGGTATAGGCCTACATCGATAATGTTTATTTTATTACTTCGTTTTTTTTCTTTCTTTTCTTCTTTTTCTTCTTGCTCTTGATTATCTTGTTTTCCTTCTTCTTTTTCTTCTACTTCTTTCCTTCTTCTTCTTCTTATTATTATTACTCTTCTTCTTCTTTTTCCTCTTCTTCTTCTTCTTCTTCTTCTTCTTCTTCTTCTTCTTCTTCGTAGTAGTAGTAGTAGTAGTAGTAGTAGTAGTAGTAGTAGTAGTAGTAGTAGTAGCAGAATCACATCACTTTTTTGTATAGATTCTTTTATATACTTTCCTCCTAATGTTTTCGACGCCCGTGTACTGTGCTAAGAATTTATGATTTTCTTTTGCATTTTCCTTCTTTTTTTTTGTGTGGGGAGCGGAAGTAATTTGGTCTAAGTGAAGGTTTCTGTTCTCTACTTTCCTTGGTCGTTTGGGTCTCTCTCTCTCTCTCTCTCTCTCTCTCTCTCTCTCTCTCATTCTTTCTTCTGTAGTTTATATTATTATCGCTTTCTCTTCCTCCTTCTCCTCCCCTCTTCCTCCTTCTTCTTCTCCTCCTCCTCCTCTTTCTACACGTCACTTATTTCTCTTATTCCTTATTCCTTCTACGCCTCCTATTCATCCTAATGTTCTCCTCCTCCTCCTCCTGGGGCGCTACAGGGAGGGAGAGGAGGAGGAGGGAAAGGGTAGAGAGTAAGTGAGGGAAGAAGGAGGAGGAGGAGGAGAGAGGAGGAGGAGAAGGAGGAGGCGAGGGAGGAGAAGGAGAGGAGGAGGAAGGAGGGAGGAGGAAGAGGGAAGGGAGAGAGTGAGGAAGGAAGAGGAGAAGGGAGAGAGAGGAAGGGAGGGAAGGAGAGGAGGTAAGAGGAGGAGGAGGAGAGAAGGAGGAATGAGGGAAGAGAGGAGGAGGAGAGAAAGGAAGGAGGGAAGAGAAGAGGAGGAGTGAGGAGGGAAGAGGAGGAGGAGGGAGGGAGGTAAGGAGAGGAGGGAGAGAGAGGGAAGGAGAGAAAGGAAGGGAGGGAAGAGAGAGTAAGTGAGGGAGGGAAGAGGAGGAGGAGGAGGGAGGGAGAGTAAGGGAGGTAAGGAGAGGAGGGAGAGAGAGGGAGGGAGAGAGAGGAAGGGAGGGAAGGAGAGGAGGACGAGGGGAAAGGTAGAGTAAGTGAGGGAAGGAGGAGGAGGAGGAGAGAGAAGAAGGGAGGGAGAGAGAGGGAGGGAGAGGGAGGGAAGGGTTACACTCTCACACTCCATCAGGTGTTGTCCTTCTGGCGTACCTATTGGAATTACACCCAAGACCTCATTATCGCATCCACACCTGTTTCCACCTACTTCCACACCTGCCAGGGACCTCCACACGCGGCCAGGTGAAGGGAAACGGGAGACGAACTGAACAGGTGAGGGAGATGAAGGTGAAGTGAGGCGGGGTGAGGGTGTCGGGGTGATGTGAGTATCCGGGTTGCGTTAATGAGGTGAATGAGCCTATCACGAGATGAGATGGAAGACGGCGCGAGGGAAACCGCCCTGTTGATTTGAAGGTGATGGCTGCCCCCCCCCCTCCCCTCTCCCCCCCCCGCTACCCATTATTGATTTCTTAATTTATCCCGCCAAGGGGTTGAGCCGAAACCATTGCCTTGCCTTCCCCCTTTTTGTACTCCGTCATTCGCTCTGGGCTTTTTTTTTTTCTTTCTTTCTGTCTTTCTTCCTGGAGTACTTTTGTTTTGCTCTCTGTCCTTTCTCTATTTCCTCACTTCTTCATTTATTACTCATTTATTTTTTATCCCCTTGCTCTCTCACTCGCTTTGACCTTTCTATCTACATATCTATCTCCCTTACTTTGTTCATACATCTATCTATCTGACAATATATCTATCCATCCATTTGTCTATCAATCTGTCTATCTATCTATGTTGTTTATGTATTCATAGATCATGTTTTCCTAATGGTCTTCTTTCATTTCTTTCCTCTCCTCCTCGCCCTCCCCAGCGTTGCCAGGCGCCCGGTACGTTAACTTTCATCCTTCGGGAAAGATGAAGATTGATTTATTAATTTGTCCCTGGGAAGGGTTTCGGAGTA
>NC_066558.1:3459279-3489279 GCF_024679095.1 Eriocheir sinensis
GAAAAAGAAAGAGAGGAAGAAGAAAAGCATAACAGAGGAAGAAAATAAGAAACACAACATTGGAAAAACACATAGAAAGGAATGAAAGACAATCTAGGAAACAAAGGATGAGAAAAAAATATGAAAAAATAAAGAAACAAAGAAAATGAGATAATGAAGGAAGGAGTAAAAAAGATAATGAAAGAGAAAAACAAAAGAAAATGGAGGAGGAAGAAGAGAGGAAAAGTGAGAGGCAGGACAGGAGGTAGATGAAGATACGAGAAGAAGAAAGGAAGACGAAGAAATGAGAAAATAAGAAAAGAGAAGAGGAGAGATGAAGAGAGAAGAGAAAAGAGGAGGAAAAGAGTAGCAGGGAATTAATGAAAAGATATAAAAGTGAAATAAAGAAGAAGATCACAGACAGAAAAGAGGAAAACAAAGAGGAAAGAATCACGAAAAATAAGAAAAAGATATATTAGAAAAGAGGAAAGGCAGAAAGTGATGAAAAGATATAGAAAAAGAAGTAAAGAAGAAGATTACAGACAGAAAAGAGGAAAACAAAGAGGAAAGAAGCACGAAAAGATAAAAAAAAGATATATTAGAAGAGAGCAAAGGCGAGGGAGGAGGAAGAGATGACACACGAGAGGAAAGAAGAGGCGAGGAGAGAGGAGGATAAGAGAGAGAGAGAGAGGAGAAGCGGGGTCTGAGCGTTGTCATGGAAACATCTTAATTACCTTTACGTCCAGTTTGGCGCGCGGCACACTTTTCACGTAGATGCTCCCGCCAAAGTGTTGTCAAAAATAACGGGGAGTCCAAGGATGATGCGGGGAGAGGAGGGAAGGGAGAGGGGAAAGGGGGAGAGAGTAAGAGTTGAGAGAGAGAGGAGAGTAAGTAAGAGTTTGTGGTGGTGATGGATAGAGGAGAGTGTAAGAACTGAGAGGGTGTGAGGGTGACAGAAAAAGGAGAGAGAGTAAGAATTGAGAAGAAAGGAGGAATTGGAAGAGTGGTAGGGTGATAAAGAGGGAGGAGAGAGGAGGAGTTAAGAGGGAAGGAGGGATAGGAAGAATGAGATAAAGGGTGTGAATATTAGGAGAACTGGGAAGAGAATGGGATAAAAGAAGCGAAGGAAAAGGAGAGATGAAGGGAGAGAGAGAGAAGAGGAAGGCGAGAAGATATGAGATTAATGGTGGAAAAATCAGTGAGATAGATAGATAGATAGAAAGATAATATAATTTGTCAATCACGCATTTCCCAGACAGTCTTTTTTTCTCTCTCCGTAAGTAAAGAAAGATAAGAAAGATGAATGGACAGGAAATTAGTTTGTTTCTTTTTTGCTTCTCCTGCATAAGATAGTTTCTGTTTATCAGTGGAGAGAGAGAGAGAGAGAGAGAGAGAGAGAGAGAGAGAGAGAGAGAGAGAGAGAGAGAGAGAGAGAGAGAGAGAGAGAGAAGAGAGAGAGAGAGAGAGAGAGAGAGAGAGAGAGAGAGAGAGAGAGAGAGAGAGAGAGAGAGAGAGAGAGAAATCTTACTGAATAACAATGAAAATAGAACCGATATATACTTCAGTTTTTACCGATATATACACCTTCAATTTTGACCGATATACTCCTTCAATTTTGACCGATATATACACCTTCAATTTTGACCGATATATACACCTTCAATTTTGACCGATATATACACCTTCAATTTTGACCGATATATACACCTTCAGTTTTGACCGATATATACTCCTTCAGTTTTGACCGATATATACTCCTTCAATTTTGACCGATATATACACCTTCAATTTTGACCGATATATACACCTTCAATTTTGACCGATATATACACCTTCAATTTTGACCGATATACTCCTTCAATTTTTACCGATATATACACCTTCAATTTTGACCGATATACTCCTTCAATTTTGACCGATATACTCCTTCAATTTTGACCGATATATACACCTTCAATTTTGACCGATATACTCCTTCAATTTTTACCGATATACTCCTTCAATTTTGACCGATATACTCCTTCAATTTTGACCGATATATACACCTTCAATTTTGACCGATATACTCCTTCAATTTTTACCGATATACTCCTTCAATTTTTACCGATATATACTCCTTCAATTTTTACCGATATATACACCTTCAATTTTTACCGATATATACTCCTTCAATTTTTACCGATATATACTCCTTCAATTTTTACCGATATATACTCCTTCAGTTTTGACCGATATATACTCCTTAAATTTTTACCGATATATACTCCTTCAGTTTTTACCGATATACACCTTCAATTTTTACCGATATACTCCTTCAATTTTGACCGATATACTCCTTCAATTTTGACCGATATACTCCTTCAATTTTGACCGATATACTCCTTCAATTTTGACCGATATATACTCCTTCAATTTTGACCGATATACTCCTTCAATTTTGACCGATATATACACCTTCAATTTTGACCGATATACTCCTTCAATTTTGACCGATATACTCCTTCAATTTTGACCGATATATACACCTTCAATTTTGACCGATATACTCCTTCAATTTTGACCGATATACTCCTTCAATTTTGACCGATATACTCCTTCAATTTTGACCGATATATACACCTTCAATTTTTACCGATATACTCCTTCAATTTTGACCGATATACTCCTTCAATTTTGACCGATATATACTCCTTCAATTTTGACCGATATACTCCTTCAATTTTGACCGATATATACACCTTCAATTTTGACCGATATACTCCTTCAATTTTTACCGATATACTCCTTCAATTTTTACCGATATATACTCCTTCAATTTTTACCGATATATACTCCTTCAGTTTTTACCGATATACTCCTTCAATTTTTACCGATATACTCCTTAAATTTTTACCGATATATACTCCTTCAATTTTTACCGATATACTCCTTCAATTTTTACCGATATATACTCCTTAAATTTTTAACCTCTATCATTAACATAATTTTCGTATACACTATTATTTCTACAGTTTTTCTACAGTATAAGCAACATAATTCCTCAAAATAACATTCAAATACAAGTCAAATATATTCATCTCTCTCTCTCTCTCTCTCTCTCTTTTAAGAACTCACGCGCCTTTTTTTGTTTCGTTTCGAGTTCTCGTCTGCCTCAACTTTGTGTGTCAACAGACGGCCAGGCGGTGACTGACGTGATCATTCGGGAAAATTTTGTCAGCTTCGTTTGCAGACAGATTATTTTTTTGTCTGCGTCCTCGAGTTTGTGTTTGGAAACGTTTGTCTGCGTCCTCGAGTTTGTGTTTGGAAACGTTTGTCAGCGTCCTTGAGTTTGTGTTTGGAAACGTTTGTCAGCGTCCTTGAGTTTGTGTTTGGAAATGTTTGTCAGCGTCCTTGAGTTTGTGTTTGGAAACGTTTGTCAGCGTCCTTGAGTTTGTGTTTGGAAACGTTTGTCTGCGTCCTCGAGTTTGTGTTTGGAAACGTTTGTCTGCGTCCTCGAGTTTGTGTTTGGAAACGTTTGTCTGCGTCCTCGAGTTTGTGTTTGGAAACGTTTGTCTGCGTCCTCGAGTTTGTGTTTGGAAACGTTTGCAGATAGATTACTTTTTTGTCTGCGTCCTCGAGTTTGTGTTTGGAAACGCGCGCCTGAAATACGTATGCGATTTGTCCATGAACACTCTTGACAAAAACGTATGCAGTCTATTTACATATGTATCTTATTAAATATATATTCATACACGTAAAAAAACTATATACATACATATTTACCCCACGGATGCACTTTTTTTTCTTTTTTTACAGCAGAGGAGTGTGCAAGGGGGTAAAAAAAAAGAAAACAATAATGAAAAAAAAACACCCCGCTACTTACTGTTCCTGAATATAGTAGAGTGTCCAAAAAGAGATATTAACACATGTAATCTGTAGTTATTGTTAGCGAAATAAATGTACACACACTTAACCCACAAAGACAGAATGAGATAATTGGTGTGAACATTAGGAGGACAGGGAAGAGAGTGGGATAAAAGAAGCGAAAGAAAAGGAAAGTTAATGATAAGAGAAAGGGAGAGAGAGAGATGAAGGGAGAGAAAGAAGAGGAAGGAGAGAATGAAGTACGAACCTTATATGTGCAAAGAAAGAAAGAAAGAAAGAAGGAAAGAAAGAAAATAAAGGAAAGAAAGAAAATAAAGAAATAGACAAATATATAAAAAAAAACATATACCAGCTCTTTTATGCGGGCGTAAATAAAGCACAATGGACTACGAATATAAGGAAACAAACAAACAAACAAACAAAAACAAACAATAAAAACCCAAAACAAATAAAATGAACTAATAAAATAAAAAGCAAGAAGACAAATATAATGGAAATACACCTAAAAGAACACTAAGAAAAAAAATAAGGCGACTTTCTAAAAATAAACAGCAACAATGAAGCAAAAAGGAGGAAAAAGAAATACCAAATAAATGAATAAAGAGCAAAAAATATATTTCCGTATCTTTCCGGTGCAATGAAGAGGACGCGGAGATCCTTCTATTAGGAGGAGGAGGAGGAGGAGGAGGGGGAGGAGAAAAGAAGTAATTGAAAAAGAGGAAGATGAGTAAGAACAAAGAAAAGAAGAAGAAGAAGAGGAAGCAGAAGAAAAAGAAGGAAAAGAATACGAAGAAGAGGAAGAAGAAGAAAAAGAAAAAAAGAATCAAATTAACATAAATAATAATAAGAAAAAAAACAAGAAAAAGAGGAAGAAGAAGCAAAGGAAAAATAAAATGGTTAGAAGTAAGAAGCAGAGGAGTAGACAGTGATAGACAGATAGACAGAAAGATAAAGAGAGAAGGAAGAAAAGAGAGTGTAAGGGAGCAACAGAAAGCAAAAATCAAGCTAAAAAGTCTACGTGTTCCTCCCACCCGTTTTCAATAACAAGTCGCTTCGGGTGTCAATTCCCTGCCTTGACGCCAACACCTGGAAGATTCAATACAGGTGGACAATACATGGCGCCTCTCATACGTGAATTGACCGGAGGGAAGGAAAGAATGAAAGGAAGGGGAGGGAAGGGAAGAGGGAGGCAAGGAGAGAATAAGGTGAAAAGGAGGGAGGGAAGGAGAGGGAAGGACGAAGTATAGAGTGAAGGGAAGGGAAGGAAGGAAGGAAGGAAGGGAAGAAGGGAAGGAGAGAATGAAGGGAACGGGAGGAAAGGGAGGAAAGGGAGGGAAGGAGAGTAGGAAGGAGAGGGAAGGACGAAGGGAAGTATAGAATGAAGGAAAGGGGATGTAAGGAAGGAAGGAAGGAGAGAATGAAGGGGAGGGGGATGGAAAGGGAAGAAGAGAAAGGAAGGGAAGGACGGAGGAGAGGAGAGAATGAAGGGAGGAAAGGAGGGTAGGGAAGTAGAAAGTGAAGGGAAGGGAAGGGAAGGAAGGAAGAGAGAATGAAGGGGAAGGGGAGGGAAGAGAAGGAGAAAATGAAAGGAAAGGGAGGGAATCACGGAGGAGAGGAGAGAATGAAGGGAGGGAAGGAGGGTAGGAAGGAGAGGGAAGGATGAAGGGAAGGGAATGTAAGGAAGGAAGGAAGGAGAGAATGAAGGGGAGGGGGAGGGAAGGGAAGAAGGGAAGAAGGGAAGAAGAGAATGAAAGGAAAGGAAGGGAATCACGGAGGAGAGGAGGGAATGAAGGGGAGGAAAGGGGAGAAAAGAAGGGAGAGGGAAGGAAAATAATGAGTGAAGGAGGAATGGAGAGGAAATGAAGGGAAAAGTGGGGAAGAAAAAATAAATAAATAGGGAGGGGGTTGGAGAGAAGCAGAAAGTAAAGGAAAATGGTGGAAGAAAAGATTATGAAGGAAGAACGAGAGAAGAAAATGAAGAAAAAGTGTAGGAGACGGAGAAGGAAAGTAGGAAAAAACTGGTGTAAAATAGAACAGGAAAAAAAAAGGAGGAAATGTATATGGGCGCGAAGGGGGAGGGAAGGACATAAATTTTAAAAGAGGCGAAAATACATGAAAAAAAGAAAGGTAAAAACGTACTTACAAGCTTTCTCTATTAGTACTTTTAATGATAGTTACTCATATTAAAATCTTAGGAGGAAGGACTACATCGCTAGGGTCTATTACTGTATGCCCCTCCCTCTTAGCACACAGCAACCTCTACATTCTTTCTTTTTCTTTCCTTCTTCTTTTCTCTCCCCTCCTCCTCCTCCTCCTCGTCTGTTCTTTTCCTACTTATATTTCTTTTTCTTTCCTTCTTCTTTTCTCTCCCCTCCTCCTCCTCCTCCTCGTCTGTTCTTTTCCTACTTATATTTCTTTGCCTTTCCTTTTTCTTTTCTCTCCCTTCCTTCTCCTCCTCCTCCTCCTCCACATCTGTTCTTTTCCTACTTATATTTATTTTTCTTTCCTTCTCTCTTCTCTCCCTTCCTCCTCCTCCTCCTTCTCCTCGTCTGTTCTTTTCCTACTTATATTTCCTCTTCTTTCTCTACTTCATCCTCCTCAGTCTACAACAACTACCACGGCATCTACAACAGGCTAATGCAATACCCTGCCTGCTCTACCCACTACATTTTCTACAGCGTCCGTTCCGCCGTCTACAACAGTCTATTGGTGTCCGTTACAGCCAACACATATACGCCTCTGAGACCGTTTGCGAACACCAGTTACAGCGGCAAACGTATGTACATTACGGATAGAGAACAGGAAAAAATGCTTACAACGCCGGCTAGTTTAAAATAAGTACATCATGTTTGGTATCTCATACACTCCCTCTCTATGAGCCGATTTCACAGTCCAACACAGTGTCTTCGTAACAGCCCGAACCAAACTATAGAATCCCATACAATCCAAAAAGGGGAGGTCTTCGATGCCACATTAAATACACAAGACTTTTCCTGTATAGTTTCATCAAATTTCTGAACTTAAATATAAACTCTAGACATTATACAAGGAAATTTCGAAGGCTCTGGTATTGGTTTGGGAGCTTACTAACTCATCACGGGGAACTGTGAAACTGGTCTATAAATATAATGAATACTGTATTTATGGTCACGAAAATGCATTGAAAAAGGTGTGAAACTGTACTGGAAATACAAACTGGGAGACAGCCTACGACTTGAACTCTTTCATGAGGAGGGTATCAGGACACCTCTCCTCCCGAAATTGATCCCTCTTTTGACCACCTCTTTTGATTCTTTTTAGGAGCAGCGAGTAGCGGGCTTTTTTTTTATTATTATTGTTTCCTTTTTTTGTGCCCTTGAGCTGTCTTCTTTGTTGTAAAAAAAAAAAAAAAAAAGCAAGCTACTCGTACATCGTTCCCTCCGTTATATTACAGCAGTCGCAGTGTAAATTTACCACCTATAACTATTAGAAATGAAGTTGTGAAAATGGGATTAAAAGCAAAATTAACAAAAAAAAAGCTCACCCATATAATCAAACGGAGTCAATAAAGGCTTGTCAAATTACATGAATATTCTTATGTAACTTTGATTTGTTAAGTTAATATATTTCAGAGATGTAATTGTTTTGTTCTCTTCCTACAAAAAAATAATAATAGCAGTAACGAAGCGAGTGTAAGGACCGTCTAGAAGTGAAAACTGATTATTAACCTGACAAAGAAGGGAAAAAGTCTACGTAAAAATCTTTCCACATTTTAAAACCTTCAGTCTGGAGGAAAGTATCGTATCTGAATGAGCCACCCAGAAACGCAGAGATGCATTAGTTTTTAGAAGCGCAAGTAAGGTAAAGCGAAGAAATGTTAAGTTAGGTTACATTATGTTATCTTAGGTGAAAACAAGAGAAGAGAAAGAGTAATACAGGGAAAATTCATGTAGGCGAAAGGCAGTTACTTGAGTTTGCTGTTGAGAAAAAAAAAGAAGGAAAGAAAGTTAGAGGAGAAAAAAGATGAAACATGATTAAGAATGTAGATATGATAATGAAGGCAATAAAAGCGGTGTGTGTGTGTGTGTGTGTGTGTGTGTGTGTGTGTGTGTGTGTGTGTGTGTGTGTGTGTGTGTGTGTGTGTGTGTGTGTGTGTGTGTGTGTGTGTGTGTGTGTGTGCTCTCCAACTTCCCTATCTAGCCAAAAAACATTAGGTAAAGCGTCTCTCCAACTTCCCTATCTTGCCAAAAAACATTAGGTAAAGCCGCTCTCCAACTTCCCTATCTTGCCAAAAAACATTAGGTGAAGCGACTCTCCAACTTCCCTATCTTGCCAAAAAAACATTAGGTAAAGAGACTCTCCAACTTCCCTATCTTGCCAAAAAACATTACAGACACAGACTCAGTAGATGATTAGTTAGTATTTAAACGCAAAATCGCAAAGATACATTAATTTTTAGAAGAGTAAGTAAGGTAAAGAGGGTCTCCAACTTCCCTATCTTGCCCAAAAACATTACAGACACAGACTCAGTAGACGGTTAGTTAGTATTTAAACGCAAAATCGCAAAGCTAACCCACTGCTTCCTATATAAATGGCTATCCCGCTTTTAAAATAGAAATGCGCATAGCAGAAGAGGAGGCTACATAAGTATTCTTCCTTTTGTAGAAATTAATTCCAGCAAACAAAAGTAATAACGAACTTACACGTACCATTTCGAGAAGACAAATAAAAATGCCGCCCCTAATCTTACATGAGAAGCAATGAAGGATCAATTTACACGGCTATATTTACTGGACATCGCTATTACCTCTACGGGTCTACAACACAATCGCTACCACTTATCTTCGCCAATTTCTACAACGTAACCAATACCTGCTTTATAATGATTAGAATCCAAGAACGTAGTGTAAGCAAGTCTTAAAATATGTCTCGACTATACAACGAAATCAAGGCATATCGTACTGCGTTTATTAGTTTAAAACGTATCCTCTACAACTTTTACCGCTCTCACTGGTCTTCAGCGCTAAGTTCTCCTACGTTTATTGCGTCTACGAGGGCTGGTAACGTAGGCAGACGCATGCTCGTATGTCTGGGTCAGGCGGCGGACGGCAGGCGGGTCTTTACAGCGCCTCGGGGGGATTGGACCAAATTGAAAACGTTGCCGGGAATTTATTGCCGATTATCTAAACAGTGTAGCCACGTCCGGCAGCGACCGTTCACTGAGACAGGGCCATCACTCTCCTCCTCCGCCGCCTCCCTCCCTCTTCTTCTCCTTCCCATTCTCCTCCTCCTTCTTCTCCTTTTATTTGTCATTTTCTTTTTCCATTTTCTTCTTTTCCCTCCTCTTCCTTCTCCTCCTCCTCCTCCTCCTCCTCCTCCTCCTCCGCCTGCTTGTCCTTCTTCTTCTTCTCCTTTTATTTGTCATTTTCTTTTTCCACTTTCTTCTTTTCCCTCCTCTTCCTTCTCCTCCTCCTCCTCCTCCGCCTGCTTCTCCTCCTTCTTCTCCTTTTATTTGTCATTTTCTTTTTCCACTTTCTTCTTTTCCCTCCTCTTCCTTCTTCTTCTTCTTCTTCTTCTCCTCCTCCTCCTCCTCCTCCGCCTGCTTGTCTTCCTTCTACTCCTCCTTTTATTTGTCCGTTTCTTTTTCCACCTTCTTCTTTTCCCTCCTCTTCCTCTTTCTTCTCCTCTTATTTATCTTTTACTATTTCCACCTTCCTCTTTCCCCTCCTCCTCCTCCTCCTCCTCCTCCTCCACCACTACTCCCCCATTTATTTCTCAGCTTCATCCTTCTCTTTCTTGTTCTCCTTTTCTTCCTCATTCATCTCTCCTCCTCCTCCTCCTCCTCCTACTTCGACTTTTTTTCTTCTTTTCCTGCTCATTCTTCTCTCCCCTCCTCCTACTCCTCCTCTTCTTGTTCTTAATTTTCTTTTCTTTTTTATCTTTCTCCTTCTATCTTCCCCATCTTTCCTCTCCTACTTCTCCTCTGTCCTTTTTCTTTTCCAATTTTCCCCCGGCATCTGTTTCCTGGCCCATCCATCCTCTGACTCTGCCACTACTACTACTACTACTACTACTACTACTACTACTACAACTACTACTACTACTACTACTACTGTTCTAGCTCGCTGTCGCTTCTTAATTCTATCTTCATTTAATACAAGTTTATATTTCCTACATTTGTTTCAACCATTGCTAATATTTCTACTACGTCTACTACTACTACTACTACTACTACTACTATTACTATGTTCATCTTCATCTCTTTCTACTTATGCTTTAAATTTTCTTATTATTCAACTAATAAATCTCTAAATTATTCTTTCCTTATCATTCTTTTGCGTTTAGTTTCCTCGTATGATATTTTTTTCAATGCATTCTTTTATAGTTTTGTAAGTATTCTTTTGTTTCTTCATCGACATATATTTTTCAGCTTTTTCAAACATCCTTTCGCTAATCACGTATATTTTTCATCTCATTCATTCAAGGCTTTTGCTCATTAATAATCCTCAATATATCTTTTTATACAGGTATGGAAGCAGATCAAGGGCAAGAAAAAGAAGGTGCAGATAAAAAAAATCGCTAATCGCTGTTCCTACAAAAGATAAAAGTGGAGCGCCCAAAAGAGGTCAATTTCGGGTGGACAGATGTCTTAATACACTCCTCCTTACACGTAACTAACTTTAACTCTTTACCGCTTCCATTCAGCTTCCCACGCATTCACCTTTACCTGAATCGGGTCCCCTCAATCACGTCGCCGCCTTTCACCCCCAGAATCACCGCCTTTGATTCCCTCACCTGTGCGCGACTTAAGCTCACCTGTGATGCCTGATTCCCCTTCAACCTAAACTTAACTCCATCCAATTCCCGTCAACATTTCCTACCTTCTCCCTTTGCAGTCGCCCCCTCTCTCCTCCTCTTAACCCCTTTCCCCCTCTCTCTATCCTTCTCCTCCTCCTCTTCCTCCTCCCCATTTCACCCCTTTCTTCTCTTCCTTCCTTTATCAACTTTCTCTTCCTCTTCCTACATTCGCCACTCCTCCGCTTCCTCCTCCTCCTCGTTATACCCCTTTACTCCCCTTTCCCTCTCTCGCTCTCCTTCGCCTCCTCCTCCTCCTCCTCCTCAATTCACCCCTTTCTTCTCTTCCTCCATTTATCAACTTTCTCTTCCTCTTCTTACATTCGGAACTCCTCTGCTTCCTCCTCCTCGTTACACTCCTTACTCCTCCTCCTCCTCCTCCTCCCTTTATCAACTTTCTCTTCCTCTGCTTCATTATCATAGCTCTTCCTATATTCGCTACTCCTCATCTTCCTCCTCCTCCTCGTTACACTCCTTACTCCTCCTCCTCCTCCCTTTAACACCTTTCTCTTCCTCTGGTTCTCCCTATACTGATTCATCGTCACTACTCCTCCTCCTCGTCCTTTCAATCCCTCGTCCTCCGCGCCCTTCCCTCCCCTCCGGGTCTCATATTGATGGATATTTAATCCCTCAAAGGTGTGGCTGGAGACTGCAATCCCGCCCCTCGCCTCGCCTGCATTATCGCCCTGGCTATTCATTCTTCATTATTCACAGGTAAAGCCATCATAGCCAGTTTGCGTGAATAGCCGGGCTTGGCCTCTCTCTCTCTCTCTCTCTCTCTCTCTCTCTCTCTCTCTCTCTCTCTCTCTCTCTCACGAAAATAGATAGATAGAGAGAGAGAGATAGATAGATAGAGAGAGAGAGAGAGAGAGAGAGAGAGAGAGAGAGAGAGAGAGAATCCCACACTGCCGTATTTTGTGGTCCAATGATGAAATTATTCGAGGAAGCAATTCACAGCACCTGCAATTAATCCCAGGTGGTGCCGCCCACCTGGAGGGGATTACCCTTACTTATCATGCTGCGTCTTGTCCCTTTTTAGCGGCGCGGCCCTGATTACAGCCTTCATCCGCCTTTTTCCTCCTCCTCTCAGCGGCGACGCGGGTTCAGGAGAAAGGAAACACACACACACACACACACACACACACACACACACACACACACACACACACTCTTTCTCCCTCTCTCTCACACAGACACACACACTCTCTCTCTCTCTCTCTCTCTCTCTCTCTCTCTCTCTTCGGCAAACAAGGCAGCCGCGCCATGACGGAGGGATTTGAGGCAACACAACGCTCCTAAAAATGACCTTCCCCATCCCTTCCTCGCCTGCTGAGGACGAAGCATTCTGACACACGCGCCGAGCGATGCCCTGAGCTACGGCCGCCTCTGTGTTACCTTACCAAGTTACCGATCCGCTTATTATACCTGTGCCACCTGTCTGTCTTCCCGCACACCTGTCTGCGACGCCACGCCCTTCCTCCCAACCCTCACACATGCCCTGGTCTTAGCGGCTGCAGGAGTAAGCGTGGTGGAAGGGCATTCACACCTCCAGGTATAAGAGAGCCTCCCTTCCCTCCCTTCCTCCTCTCCCTTCCTCCCAGTCTCAGGGTTTAAGCAGACTTAACCCTTTCATTCCTCTCACCTGCGTTTGCGATCAGCGTTGCCAACACGACATGCAACCCTTCTCTCTCTCTCTCTCTCTCTCTCTCTCGGAAGGCACACACGTCCATAGTGCTGTAGTAAAGGAACATTTTAAAGCATGTGAAATGAGAATATGTAAAGTGGGGCCTCGCGTTTACTAGGGTTTTGAGGCGAGAGAGAGAGAGAGAGAGAGAGAAAAAAAATGGATAGACAGACACATAAATTCAACATAACACAACACACAAACCTCGTCACCAATCTATAATTATTTTCACTGACAAAAAAAACAAGTATCCGCAGCAGTAGCAATAACAGTAGCAGCAATCAACCCTTTTTCGTTTTCTTCCAATCTTGCGTGGGTGACCAATCTAAATTCAGCGTCTTTTTGTGTGCGTCCTGACATGATTTCCAGCGCAGGTGAGATTGGGTGTGGCCGGGCAGGTGTGACAGTCTTAATGATATTTACCTTTGTCCCCCCAACGACGGCAGGTGAGATATAAAACTACATACACCTGTCCGGAGCTGTGTAGGATTGGAAGATAAAAAAAAAAAAAAGAGTATGTAGGAGAGATAGGAAGGGAGAACGAGAGAGAGAGAGAGAGAGAGAGTTAGTGTGGGAAGGCGTTCATGTGTGTGTGTATGTGTGTGTGTGTGTGTGTGTGTGTGTGTGTTCATCTCCAGCTACCTTCAATCAGCCCTTTCCCGGAATAAGCCTTATTTTCGAGTTAGTTTGAAGAGAGAGAGAGAGAGAGAGAGAGAGAGAGAGAGAGAGAGAGAGAGAGAGAGAGAGAGAGAGAGAGAGAGAGAGAGAGAGAGAGAGAGAGAGAGAGAGAGAGAGAGAGAGAGAGAGAGAGAGAGAGAGAGAGAGAGAGAGAGAGAGAGAGAGAGAGAGAGAGAGAGAGAGAGAGAGAGAGAGAGAGAGAGAGGTAATCCTGTTAAAACGCCTCACCTCTCTCCCCTCTCTCCCCAGAATCTCCCTTTGCCTAAGAGATTTATCGTCGAGAATTAGGAGCGCGCAATAATGATAAACAAAGGAGGAGGTGGAACAGGTAAGCTCTCGCAGGTAAACAATTCTCGCACGACCCTGGGCTTCACGCGGCGAGCAGGAGGGCCGAGTATCTGGGCTGCAAAGAGGGTTTCATTGCGATTCTATTCCCACTAGTCGGGTTTGATCCCCTCAAATCAGATTAAATGATTCCCTTTGGTTGAAGTCGAATGGGAGGCGGGCACATTGCAAATCCATTTTTGGCCACACAGACGCGGGGTCCAAGAGAATAGAATATCAAGGAAGCAAGGTGCGACGATGCAATATTGGCGGTGTTTTAGAGGCGTGCGAATTATTTAATGGTGTGCTGTGTGCGGGTTTGTGGCGGGCGGACCCTTGAGGCTGTGGGAGGCGGGGCGAGCCGCTGTGCCGCGCTGTGCTGTGCTGTGCCGTGCTGTGGAAATGAAGAAGTCCGGCACAGGCATCAAAGAACGTCCAGTCTTTCGCGGCAAAATTAGCGCATAAAGGCCAGAAACGGATGTAAATTTTGAACACTAAGAAATCACGCCTGCATGCTAAACACGTTTTTGAGGCTCGAGTCCCCGCTTTGGCAAACTGGATCCTACTTTCTCTGTACGAGACGAATTTAATAATACTCCAACTTCATACTTCACACTGCCCCTCCCCCCCCCCCCCCTCCTTCCTCCTCCTCCACAAGTGTAGGTAGTTAGTTGGCTAAATAATGTAGGAAGCGTCTCTCTCTATCTCTCTCTTTATCTCGTGTTTTTCCATCTCCCTCGCGCGCCCGGCTCACTTAAGGAACGTTTGTGATGAGTTTGTTGCGCGATGAAAGAACTCCGCGCGGGAGGGAATTACGACTCCATTTTGGCGATTATGTCTTCATCGGTGCAGCAAAAGGACGATTTATTATTGTATTTTTTTGGCCTGGAATATGAAGAGTCCGCCAGCGAACAGTCGGTCTACACATTAGCAAGTATCTGAGAACGGGTTGTTTACACATTATCATTAATCAATCAATGTTACCTTTAGGGAGTTCAGACATTTAGTCTGTCTAAAGCCTTATAAGATAAAATCACCGACTCCTTTATTTGCTAATCTTCTTAAAATATGATTTACCTATTTATCTTATCAGGTTATAGCCTATATTTTGTGTTTAGATGATGATTTATTAATAACTACCATTACAAATAACATATTAAGATAATCCTCTCATCTACTTATTCCTCTTATTTTACGTTTGTCTTACAGCGCTGGTAGGCTCTCACGATGAGGCCTCTTGGGCGGCCACAGCCCGCTAGTGGCGCAGGGATGTGCTTTATAGTGGCGCCATTCTTGCTCGTTGCTTGATAATTGCTTGGCTCATGCTGCCCTTGGAGCTCCACTCTTTAGAGAGTTTCGCAAGTTTGGATTGATGAGTGGTCATCAAGATGTGTGGGTTATTTAATGCTACTCAGCGATGACTTAAAATTCTAAGCTTGTAGCAGGGGACGGAATTTGAACCCGGGTCACCCAAGACACCCCAGGGTTTGCCATTCCCTTTCCCGTGTGTCCCCCTCTCTATTTTCACTCGCATCCTTTGACCTTCTGTTTCCATTTTCTGCTCAAAGACTAATGGGAACCTGCCAGCTACTTCCCGATGAAGCTGGTGGTGACGATAGTTGTCAAGGAAAAAAATAGAAACATAAAACAAGCTAATACCTATTGTAAGCATTGGGTCACGAAGGCTAAAGGGTTTCCTCAGCCTACGGTACCCAGGAAACTCTCATGGTATAAAACATGTTTCATTCTGGCCAACACCACGGACAGGAGTCGCCCAGTGTTTCTCATCAGGGGACTGGTTAACACTCATATAGTCAACCTTACCACGGCCCACTCAGAACCCCTCCACAGCTACTACAACTACCACCATTACCACCATCACCACAACTACTACTACTACTACTACTACTAACTACTACTAATTCAACTTTACTACTACTACTACTACTACAACTACCACTTCAAGAAACTAAAAACCCGACAAAACACAACACGTAACGGCAAGCTAAACAGGAAGGAGAGGAAGCAGTGAGGAAGAGAGAGAGAGGGAGAGAGGGAGAGAGAGGGAGAGAGAGCGAAAGCGGTAAAAAACAAGAAGAGGAGGAAACTAGAACGGGCTGGGAGAGGAAGGAGAGGCTGGTGTCGGAAGAGAGGAAAGTAGAGGAAGAGGATGGAAAGGGGAGGGAAAATAGAAGAGGGAAGGGTGCAAGGGAAAGAGAGAAGGGAACAGTTGATATAGACCCGGAAAAAGAGGAAGAGGTAAGGGAATAGGAGGAAAAAGAGGGGATGGGAAGAGGAGAGGAGGGCAGAGCAGGTTGAGAAAGAGGTTGATGGAAAGGATGAAGGGAAGGAAAGGGAAGGAACTAAGGGGAATGAGGAAAAGGAAACGAAAAGGAAAGGGGCACAAAAATAACACCCAGCCACACAAGGAAAAAAAAAGGGAAAGGGGAGATAGAAAGGAGGGAAGGAGAGGAGTAGAAGAGAGGAAAAATAGCGGAATGAAAGGTGGAAGAAAGAGGAAAATTGAAGAATGGATAAAGTACAGGGAAAAAATGAAAGACAGAAAGGAAGGAAAGAAGAGAAAGAGGAGAAAGAAGGAAAAGAGGAATAGTGGAAGATAGAGGAAAATTGAAGAATGGATAGAGTGCAGGGAAAATTCAAGACGGAAAGGAAGGAAACCAGAGGAAGAGGAGGAACAAGGAAAAGAGGAAAAGAGGAAAAGGGGGCGAGGTACAAGGGGACACAAAGTAAAAAGGAGGAGGAAAAGTGTTGAAAATAAAAAAAACATGGCAGGGAAAAAAGGATAAGGAAAGAAGGAATAGGAAATAAAGATAAAGGATGAATAAGGCAAGGAGGGAAGGGAAGGCGAAAATAAAAAAAGATAGAAAAAGAAAGTGGGACACGAGAAGGGAAGGGATGAAGTAAAGAAAAGAAAAGAAAAAAAGAAAAGAGGGAGTGACGGGAAAAATAAAGAAAGTAGAAAATAGAAAAAGAGAAAGAAGGGCGAGAAAGAGGAATGGGGAGGACAAGGCATAGAAGATGGGAGAAGGAAACGAATGAAGAAACGAAGGAGGGAAAATGGAGGAAACGGGATAAAGAGGTAGAGGCAAGCAAGAAGAGAAGGAATAGAGAGAAGTGAGGAGAAAAAAAATGAGGAAAGAAAGAGAAAAAGGATGGAGGGAAGGAATGACTACAAGACTGGAGGGATAGAAAGGGAAAAGAAAAAGGGAAGGGAAAGAAAGACGAGGAGGAAAACGAAGAGGACGAGGAGGAGGAGGAGGAGGAGGAGGAACAGGAGGAGGACCAAAACACACACACACATACACACAACCCCCACACACACACCACCACCACCAAACACACAACCCCTCCCAACCCTGCCAACCACCATCCCACACAAAACCCACACACACACACAAGGAGTAGGAGCCTCGGGGGGTGGAGAGTCCGGGGCAGAATCCTGGACGATAAAGGAAAATATTGAGTTCATTTGGAGGTCCCGTCAGCCCCCACCTCCTCGCCACCTTAAACAGGCCATTGTGTTGACAGGAAAAGTTCGCCATTTTTACTCCGCCGGGAAAAGATTAATTCGGTAAGAAATTAGGAGGAGAAAAAACTCTACACGACCGGGAGAGAAAGAGGGAGAAAGAGAGAGAGAAAGAGCTGAGGAGAGGGTGGAGTGTGCAGTGGGAAGTGGAGGAGAGAGGTAGGAGGAGGAGGAGGTAAGGGAGAAGAGGAGGGAGAGTTGGGGGAGAAGAAGAGGAAGAGGAGGGGGGGGCCAGGAGTTAGAGGAGGAAAGAAGAAGAAGGAAGGCGGGCCGTGGTGACGTTTCTGTCAGACATAGAATGCTAATTAATGGCAAGGGGGAATTTCAATTACTTGGGAAATAAATGCTGTCAAAAATGCTATACTTGAATGTGATGGCCGTAAGTAAAATGCCCTGTAGAAATTCGGGAAACAAAAGGGTATTTTTTTTCACTCATTCTTTTTTTCCTCTTTCACAGTCATGGGTTAAAAATGCATAATGGCTCGCCTCTTGAGAAAACGTTAAATATTCATAGTTTATTCTGGGCTACGTTTTCTTCAATTTATTTATAGTGGGTGACGCTCGTAATGCGTATTGATTAGGTGCTGATGCCGCCGCCCAGTCCCAGGTCCGCCGCGCGTTTTCTTTCTCCCCGCTGAGTCGCCGGTTTGAGGGGAGGCTGCGATAGTTGACTTTTTCCCGCGTGTTCCGTTCTTTTGTTTGGGCGTGTTTGGTTTTGGTCTTTGTTTGCTTCTTGTTTCTGTTTGCTGCGGTGGAAGTGTTTGTTTATATTCTTTTTTGGTTTTGTTCTTTGTTTTTTTTTGTTTGCTTCTTGTTTCTGGTTGCTAGGGTGGAAGGGTTTGTTTAAATTCTTTTAGGTTTTGTTGTTTATTTGGTGTTTGTTTGTATCTGTAAGTTTAAATTATGATGTTTTTTTCTGGTGATGGTGTTTGTAATGAGTATATATATAAATAACACTAGAACACTGACTACCTTGTACTAATAAATTATGCATTGATATATATCCTTTTAAAACCAGGTGTTCCAGAATGCAGACAGTGTTGATTATAGTGTTTGTAATTAGCATAAATATAAATAATACTCTAGAACACTAAGTAATTTGTACTAATAAATTAAGCATTGATATATATCCTTTTAAAACCAGGTGTTCCAAAATCCACAAAATCTTTAATAACGTGAAATTGTTAAATAAAAGACAAAAAAATTAGAAACAGGGAAACACGCAGACGTTTTAAAATCAAGTTTGCCCTATTGTGTGTGTGTGTGTGTGTGTGTGTGTGTGTGTGTGTGTGTGTGTGTGTGTGTGTGTGTGTGTGTGTGTGTGTGTGTGTGTGTGTGTGTGTGTGTGTGTGTGTGTGTGTGTGTGTGTGTGTGTGTGTGTGTGTGTGTGTGTGTGTGTGTGTGTGTGTGTGTGTGTGTGTGTGTTTTTTCTCTCTCTCTCTCTCTCTCTCTCTCTCTCTCTCTCTCTCTCTCTCTCTCTCTCTCTCTCTCTCTCTCTCTCTCTCTCTCTCTCTCCTCTCTCCTCCTCCTCCTTCTGCTCTCCTCCTCCTCCTCCTCCTCCTCCTCCTGCTAGTTATTCTTCCATCATGCTCCTCCTTCTCCTCCTCCTCTTCCTTCTCCTTGACCTCATCCCTCTCCTCCTCCTCCTCCTCCTTCTCATCCTCCTCCTTCTCCTCTTCCTGCTGGTTATTCTTTTATCAAGCTCCTCCTCCTCCTCCTCCTCCTCCTCCTCCTCCTCCTCCTCCTCCTCGTTCTTCCCTGAAAGCTTCTTCTTTGAGGACTAAAGTGGAACAAATTGATGGAGTTATTGTAAGTTCAATGGAGCAGATAAAATGTCGTTTGTGATAGTCGAACATAAACTGCTCGGGAAGTTTGGAGGGAAAGGGAGAAAAGGGGAGGAAAGGAGGGAAGAAAGCCGGGGAGGGAGGGAGGGAGGGAAGGAGGAAGGGAGGGAGGAAGAATGGGATGAAAGGGAGAGAGGGAGAGGGTGAATAGCTAAGGGAGGAGAGGTTAAGGACATATCTATAGAAATGATACAAAAAGAGAGAAAATGGAGAGAAAATGGTGAAAAAATACTTGAAATTATGAACAAAAAATGTCAGAAAAGAGGAAAAAAGGATATATATTGAAATTGCTCTCTCTCTCTCTCTCTCTCTCTCTCTCTCTCTCTCTCTCTCTCTCTCTCTCTCTCTCTCTCTCTCTCTCTCTCTCTCTCTCTCTCTTAACTGCTTCACTACCTTCTCTCTCTCTCTCTCTCTCTCTCTCTCTCTCTCTCTCTCTCTCTCTCTCTCTCTCTCTCTCTCTCTCTCTCTCTCTCTCTCTCTCTCTCTCTCTCTCTCTCTCTCTCTCTCTCTCTCTCTCTCTCTCTCTCTCTCTCTCTCTCTCTCTCTCTCTCTCTCTCTCTCTCTCTCTCTCTCTCTCTCTCTCTCCTTGACATATGTTTTATCGAGTGTTTTATCGATGCCATGTGTCCTCGGGTCCTACAGAGGCGGTTTTATGGACCCGCCGCCGCTCTGTGCCGTCTTCTGCGGGAGGCGTCGACGGCAGTTTTGGAAGGTTGCATTGACTCTCCTGAGGCCGCGAGAGTCGGTCATAAACAGGAAGGTGACGTGTTGTGTTCGGCGCCGAGGGAACCATCAATAGTGGAAGAGAGAGAGAGAGAATGTGTGTGTGTGTGTGTGTGTGTGTGTGTGTGTGTGTGTGTGTGTGTGTGTGTGTGTGTGTGTGTGTGTGTGTGTGTGTGTGTGTGTGTGTGTGTCCTTCAAATCATGTTTTTTCGTGTCTGAAATTGTTTTGAAATTTCCTTAATATCTTTTTTTCGTATATAGTCAATACTAACACACTCAAATTGCTCTTTATATTGATTTTCCACGATTTTATTTTGTGCTTAGTTACACAAGTTCTATTATGCTTTTCTTTTCTTTTTTCAACTTCAGATTTTTTTTTACAACAAAGGAGACAGCTCAAGGGCACAAAAAAGGAAACTATAATAAAAAAAAGTCCGCTACTTGCTCTATTCGCGGGGAACTGTTAACTCACTCCTATGATTCTCTGGTATGATGTATTTACTTGTGTTTCGATGGATTTTGATTAATATAGTTGAGAGTTTCCGTTTGTTTCAAGATGGATTTTCGCTTTATATAACCTCTCTCTCTCTCTCTCTCTCTCTCTCTCTCTCTCTCTCTCTCGCCACCAAATCTAAACACAGGTGACTTGCTCAATAACCCACATCACAGAGACAAGCTAACCACCACCCTCACTCACTACGGCTCAATCTACCTGGTCTAGTTTACCTGAGAACCGCCCAAATGACTAGGTGAGGGTTAGCACTTTCTTCCCCTCCGTCACGCATTGGGCCACTGATTACGCCAACATTTGCTCATCGCTTGCAGATAACAACTCACTCACTCACTCACTCGCTCACTCACTCACTCTCTCTAAAGGACGGACTGTTGCTTCTCGTCTCACCTGCGTGGCTCCGGTGAATCGCGCGGCTCACCTCTCATCAGTACAAACACACCTGTATCTACCTGACCCCCCCCCCTCCCCCCCTAATTAAACACACTAACCTCTGTCTCTCCTCATTTTCATTATCATTGTAGTTTATTCTGTTCTTCTAATTTCTATACTTCCCATATTCCTTCTTTCCTTTACTGTTTTTCTCCTCATATCCTTGTTTTTCCTCCTTCTGTCCCCACTTTCATAGTCATTCTAGTTTATTCCGTTCTCCTTATTCCTGTACTTCTCTTCTTCCTCCTTCTTCATTTCCCATATTCCTTCTTTTCCTTCTTTTATTCTCCTCATCTCCTTCATTTTTTGCTTCTTCATCAATGCTTTCTTTCTCTTTCTTTCTTTCGTTTTCTGTATCTTTTTTCCTTCTTCTCTAATCCACCTCCTCTTCCTCCTCCATCTCCTCCACTTCACACACACACACACACACACACACACACACACACACACACACACACACACACATTAACAAAGGACATTCCCAATCCAGCCTTCAGCTCCCTCCAAAGGTATTACTTCCTTTGTAAATATTCGAGTTTATTCCTGGTAATGGAGACGGAGGGAAGAAAGGAGGGAGGAGGGAGGGAGGAGGGAAGGAGGAGGAAAAAGGAGGGGAGGGAATAGGGAGGAAGGAAGATAGGAGGGAGGGATGGAGGTAATAAAAATAAGTAAGGACAAAAAGGAGAGTGAAGGGAAGAAGGAAGAAAGGGAGAAGAGAAGAGGGGAAGAAAAGAAGGGAGAAAAAGGAGAAAAGAAAGGAAGGGAATGGGAAAAAAAGAGGAAAGAAATAACAGAAAAGGAGGTAAATATTGAAAATAAAAACCGAGGCAAGTGAAAAGAGGAAGAATGAAAGGAAGGAAGGGAAGGGGAAGAAAGGAAGGAGGACACAAGAATAGGAGAGGAAAGAAGGAATAAAAAATAGGCGGGAACGGAGGAAGAGGAAAAAAAAATGATTAGGAAGAAAAGAGGAAAAGAGAGATAGGGAAGGTAAAGAAGGGAAAGAGGAAGAGAAAGAAGGAGTTAGTGTGACAGAGAAGGAAAAAGCGAAAAAAAGAAAGTGATTAAGGAAAGGGAGAAGGAAGAGAGGAACAGAGGGAATGAAAAAAACAAAAAAAAAACAAGAGGAAAACAACAACAAAGGTAATGAAAGTTAAAAAAAGAGGAAGGTAGAGAGGGGGAAAAAGTGGAGAGGAGAAAATGAAGGCAGTAGAAAGGAAGGAAGGTACAGAGAGAATAGGGGAAGGGAGAGGAGGAGAAGGAAAGAATGGAGGTTTGGGAATAGAGGGGAAGAAGAAGGAGGTAGAGGGGAAGGGAGGAGAAGGGGCGGCCACGCGTTATTGGGGTTTTCCTGAGGCCGACCACGGAGTTTGTCGTCCCTGGAAATGAGAACAAACAAAGTTGTGGGTCCAAGTTGATTCCAGGTAGAGGGAAAGGGCGTTATGTATATGGGTTTGGCTGGCTTTCTTTCTGTCTCCTTCTTCTTCTTTTCTTTTCTTCCCCCTCTATATTCCTGTTTTTTTTCTTTTTCCTCATCCTTCAATTTTTTTCCTTCTTCTTCTTCATTTCTTCAACCTCTATATTCCTGTTTTTTTTCTTTTTCCTCATCCTTCAATTTTTTTCCTTCTTCTTCTTCTTTTCTTTCCCCCTCTATATTCCTGTTTTTTTTCTTTTTCCTCATCCTTCAATTTTTTTCCTTCTTCTTCTTCATTTCTTCAACCTTTATATTCCTGTTTCTTTTCCTTCCTCCTCCTTCAATATTTTTCCTTCTTCTTCTTCTTCTTTTCTTTCCCCCTCTATATTCCTGTTTTTTTTCTTTTTCCTCATCCTTCAATATTTTTCCTTTTTCTTCTTCTTCTTGTTTGCTCGTCTCCAATTTCTATCTTCGTTTTTCTTTTCTTTTTTCCTCCTTCAATATTTTTCCTTCTTCTTCTTCTTTTCTTTTCTTCCTCCTCTGTATTCCTGTTTTTTCTTTTTCCTCATCCTTCAATATTTTTCCTACTTCTTCCCTCGTTTCCCTTTTCTATCTTCGTTTTTCTTTTCTTTCCTCCTTCAATATTTTTCCTTCTTCTTCTTCTTCCCTCGTCTCCCTTTTCTATCTTCGTTTTTCTTTTCCTTGATCCTCCTTCAATATTTTTCCTCCTTCTTCTTCTTCTTCTTTCCTCGTCTTCCCTTTCTATCTACGTTTTTTCTATTCTTTCCTTCTCCTTTTTTATGTTTATCCTTTCATGTTTCCTTCATCCTTCTATTTCCTATCTCTTTCTTTCCTTCTTTCTTCTAATTCCTCCTCCTTTCCTTTCTCTGGTTCTTCTCTCCTCCTCCTCCTCTTTCTACTGGTTCTTCTCTAACGTTCTCCTTCTTCTCCTCATATTTCTCTCTATCTTTCTCCTCCTTCTCGTCTTCCTCCTCCTTCTCATGGTTTTCAATTTTTCACCTCCTCCTCCTCCTTCCTTTCACGGTTCTTCTCCCTCCTTCTTTTAGTTCTCCTTGTCCTCCTCCTCCTCCTTCTCATGTTTTTCTCTCTATCTTTCTCCTCCTTCTTCTCGTCTTCCTCCTCCTTCTCATGATTCTCAATTTTTCACCTCCTCCTCCTTCCTTTCACGGTTCTTCTCTCTCCTTCTTCTCCTCCTTATTTTAGTTCTCTTTGTCCTCCTCCTCCTCCTCCTCCTCCTCCTCCTCGGTGTTATCCTAATTATAATCTCTATCATTGTTATCGTCGTCATTGCCTAAAAAAAGGGGAACGAGACGGAGATAAATATTCAGGGAAGTCGGATATTAAACTATGATATATGTTATTGTCTACTACTACTACTACTATTACTACTACTATTACTACTACTACTACTACTACTACTACCATTTCCTTCCTACTATTCTTCCCTTCTCCTCCTTGTCTAATTCTCACCACCTTTTGTACCTCTTCCGTTTTCTTTTTCTTCTCCTCCTCCTCCTCCTCCTCCTCCTCCTACTACTACTACTACTACTACCACCACTACACCCCCCCCCCCCTATCCACACAAGCACGCATCATATCACACTTCCCCATAAGCAGGAGGAGGAGCAGGACAAAGCAGGTTCAGCGGCGGCGGAGTTTGAAGTGTGAAGAGTTTCTTAGTGGGTCTTCTCCTCCGCCGCCGCCGCCGCCGCCTCCGCTGTCCACCGCTCGCGACTAAGACCCAATTTTATATAAAGGCGGCGGGATTAGGCAGCAAGTCGAGTCCATGATTTGCATATTCCATTTACCCTTTTAATTAATGCGATTAGCCGTATAGCGGGGCGAGTAGGCTTAATCGGCTGAACCTGATATAACTTCATGAGATGAATCTAGATATGCAAAAATATTAATGCAAGAGAAGTGAGTGTGTGTTCTCCACGTCACTCGCTGAGGAGGAGGAGGAGGAGGAGGAGGAGGAGGAGGAGGAGGAGGAGGAGGGGTGGGGGTGCTGAAGGTGGAGATTTAGGTTGAGGAGGAGAAGGCAATGATAATAGAGTAGGAAGAGGGATGGAGGAGGAGGAGGAGGAGGAGGAGGAAGCAAAAGATAGGAGAGGAACGAATTCAAACAGGATGAGAATATGTAAGAAGTGGAAGAAGGGAAGGAGGAGGAGGAGGAGGAGGAGGAGACAGAGGAGGAGGAAACCAGGTAGAAAACGAAGAATACCAAAAACAACAAAGATAACAACAACAACAACAACAACAAAAGTAAAAGTGACACAAAGGAAAGTGAGACCGAAAGAAAATGAAAGTGGGAATGACAAAGAAAAATAATAAAAAACAAAGGAAAAAAGACAAACAGGGCGATCAAACACAGACGCTGAAGACACGATGATAAAACACGAATAGAGAGAAGTAAAGAGAATAGAGAAAGTGAGAGTGAAAGTCGCATTTGCTCTATTAAACAGGTGAGGGAAATACCTGGCGCGGATGAAGGCATATTAAAGAAAATGACGGACTAGATTCTGTTGGCTGAGCAGGGAGGGAAAGGAAGGAATACTAAGATCTGCATATGCTAATGGATACTCTCTCTCTCTCTCTCTCTCTCTCTCTCTCTCTCTCTCTCTCTCTCTCTCTCTCTCTCTCTCTCTCTCTCTCTCTCTCTCTCTCTCTCTCTCTCTCTCTCTCTCTCTCTCTCTCTCTCTCTCGTCATGTACGCATAGTTCCTGCTTTACCTGGAGTCATTAGTAATTAAAACCTCCGACTTATGTTCTCATTTACATAGTGTATCACCTGTGCTTGCCCGGGCCATCCAGCGGGCGGAGGAGGAGCTGAACGACACACGCATAAGAGCCAGGCTAAAAGAGGAAAATAAAGAGGGAGAGGAGGAGGAAAATGTTAAACTGACGGCTGAAACGGAGGGCAGGAAGTGTATAAAATGATAAAGAGAGTGTAGATGTGGAAAAAAGGGTGATGGAGGAGAAGGGAATTAAGGGAAACGTCGATGATGCGTGAGGGAGGAGACAGGCGAGTGAGCTTTATTGAAATGGGGAGTGTGAAGGGACGTTAGGAAGCTTCGTTATTACCGGCAAGACGAGCGGAGAGGAGGAGTAGGAAAAAGATTAAAGAGGGAAGACATAGGAGAGAAGGAACATTTCTGAATACACGAGGAACAGGGAAATATTAGCACACACACACACACACACACACACACACACACACACACACACACACACACACACACACTCTCTCTCTCTCTCTCTCTCTCTCTCTCTCTCTCTCTCACACCTACACACACACACACAGTAAACAAAACAACAGTGAAAAGATACATTGCAAGTACAAAATCAGGAACAACATTTATTAACAACATCAACATTAAAATTCACAAGCATACATTTCAGAATACAAGACCATTCATACCTCATCAGTATATCTTTCTTTTTTTTTTTTTTCTTCACAGGGAGGAAGAAAAGTGAAGACAATGATGAGCAGGAGAGGGATGGAAGAGAGGAAGACAAGACTAAATGAGGACAAGGGAAGGAAAACGAATCGAATTGAGAAAAAGAGAAGAAAGAAGGGAAGAAGAGAAGGAGGAGAAGGAGGGAGAAGAGAATGAAGAGGGAGAGAATGAGATGGAATAAATGATAGATAAAGGAAAATGAACACAAAGGAAGAAAAACGAATCGAATTGAGAAAAAGAGAAGAAAGAAGGGAAGAAGAGAAGGAGGAGGAGGGAGAAGAGAATGAAGAGGGAGAGAATGAGAGATGGTAGAAATGACAGATAAAGGAAAATGAACACAAAGGAAGAAAAACGAATTGCATTGAGAAAAAGAGAAGAAAGAAGGGAAGAAGAGAAGGAGAAGGAGGCAGGAGAGAAAAAGAAAAGAAAAAACGAGGAGAACGAAGAGAGATGGAAGAGAAAAGCAGGCGAGACGAATAAAAGGGAAGAAAAACGAGTCGAAATGAGAAAAAGAGAAGAAAGAAAGGAAGAAGAGAGGAGAAGGAGGAAGAAGAGAATAAGAAGAAAAACCGAGGAGAACGAAGAGGTAGAGAATGAGAGATAGAAGAAATGACAGACAAAGAAAAATAAGCACAAAGGAAAAGAGGAGAGAGGAGAGAGAAGATAAAGAGGAGGAAGAGAAGGAAGCAAGAGAAGGCAGAGGAGGATAAGAAGAAAAGCTGAAAAAAAGGATGAGGAAGAGAATGGAAGAGAAAACAGACAAAACGAGATGATCATAAAGGAAGAAAAGGAAGAAAATGAAGAAGAGAAGGGAGGAAGGAGGAAGAGGAGGAGGAAAACGAAGCGGGTGAGAATTAAATACGAAAAAAAAACAAAGACAAAATGAACAAAGGAGAAGAAAACGAACTTAATCAAGAAAAGAAAGTAGGGAGGAAGAGGAGGAGGAGGAGGAGGAGGAGGAAGACGAGAGGAAGAAGAGGAAGAGGAGGAGGCAGTGAGCGGAATAAAATCCATCCATCGCTATCAAGCCTCCACGTGACTGGCAAGAGGCCTACCCCTTGCTTGTGTAGGCCTACCCTCAATGGAGCTCGCCAATTAGCCTCATGTCACTACGCGTTCATAGGCCTAAATTTGAAGAGCTGAAGCGAATAATGAGGCGGCCTAGGCTGAGACTGTAGCAAAGAGAGAGGGAGAGGGGGAGGGGGAGAGGAGGAGGCTGAGAGAGTGAGAGAGAGTGAGTGAAGGCGTTTGAAAGCGATTGGTAAAAAATGTGAGTGAGTGAGTGAGTGAGTGAGTGAGTGAGTGAGTGAGTGAGTGAGTGAGTGAGTCAGTGTTTTTTGGGAGAGATACATAGATAGATGGAGACATAGATAGATAGATAGAGAGAGAGAGAGAGAGAGAGAGAGAGAGAGAGAGAGAGAGAGAGAGAGAGAGAGAGAGATTGCCTAACTGATTAGATTTATTCAAGAAACTACGAATGTTAGACTTTACTGAAAAAAAGGCCAGTCTCTCTCTCTCTCTCTCTCTCTCTCTCTCTCTCTCTCTCTCTCTCTCTCTCTCTCTCTCTCTCTCTCTCTCTCTCTCTCTCTCTCTCTCTCTCTCTCTCTCTCTCTCTCATGCATCTTTTACAACTTTTCTCCTCATTCCTCGTTCTCACACCTTCCCTTCACTTTCCCTCCCCTTCCACCCTTACATTACTTACCCTTTTCCTCCCCCAGGGCTGGAACGACACCTCCCCTCGCCCTCAGCTTCCTCAAGGGGTAAGGGAGGGGAGGGGAGGGGAGGGGAAGGATATAGGGGCGGTTACCTTCGGAGTTTTATTAGATTTGTCTCGAGTCTGTCTTTGCCACGTGTCTGTCATTTTGTCTCAGTTTCCCCTCCCCCCTTTTTTTCCGTTTTCGTTCTCTTTTCCTTGATGTTGGTTTTAGTGTTGTTGTTTTCCCTCGCATTATTCATATATAAGGGAAATAGAGAAATAGAAAAGTAGTATATAGACAAAAAATAGACGGAAAAATTAAAGAAAGAATGAAAGAAAGGCTTAGGCAGATAGATAGTGAAAAGTATAGATAGATAAAGAGATAGAGATTGAGGTAGAGTTGGGTACAAAGACTGATAGATAAAAAAGTAGATAGACTGATAAATACATAGATGAAAGAATTAAAGAAATAATGAAAGAAAGGCTTAGACAGATAGGTAGAGACAAATAAAGATAGATAAAGAGATATAGATTGAGGTAGAGTTGAGTACAAACACAGATAGATAAAAAAGTAGATAGACTGATAAATATATAGATGAAAAAATGAATGAAGGAAAGAAAGGCATAGATAGATAGGTAGAGATAAATGTAGATAGATAAAGAGATAGAGATTGAGGTAGAGTTGAGTAAAAATGAGAGGAGAAAAAAGAAAAGAAAAATAAGCTGAAAAGAAAAGAGAGAAAAGGAAGGATATAAGAAGAAGAGAGAGGAGGAAAAAAAAGAAAAAAAAAGCTGAAATGAAAAGAGAAAAATAGTTATGAGAAGTTGGAGAAAGAAAGAAAGAAAACAAAACAAAACGAGAAAGAAAGACAGAAAAAAGTACAAACAAAACAACGGGAACGGTAAAGACAGGATAAGAAAAAGAAAACAATAACAAAGAAAACAAGAAGTGAGAGAAAGAAAAGGAGAAAGCAAAACAAGGAGTAAAAATATGAAGTAAAAATAAAGAAAATGATAAAAAAAACAAGGAGGAGAAAACAAAAAAGAAAAGAAGGAGAGAGAATAAAGAGAAGATAAATAGGAAAACAAAACAAGAAAAAGTGAAAAATAAAATAACATACAAATAGATAAAAGGGAAGAAAAAGAAGACAAATAACAGAGAGAAAACAATAAGAAGATAAAGAGGAAAACAAAACAAGGAAAAAAAAAATCACAGAAATAAATAAAATGGAAGAAAAGACAAAACAAAAAAAAACAGAGAAAACAATAAGTGAAGAAAAGTTTGATAACGAAGAAGAAAACGTAAAAAAACAAAATACAAATGAAAACAGAGAACAAGAAGGACAAGACAAAACAAAAACAAAAACAAAAAAACACAACAACCATCAATAAACGAGAAGAAGAAAAATGAAGAAAAAACTCGCCCCCAAAACCCTCGCTGAAGAAGACAAGAAGGAGGACAGCGAGGAACAAAAAACGAGTCGGGTCTTTCTTCGTCTCTCTTTCTTCTCGCCCGTTGTCTTCCTCGTCTGATAACGCGATATTTGCATACTGAAATATCCTTAATTTTCTCTCCAATACAGAGGCGAGCGTGACTCCTCCTCCTCCTCCTCCTCTTCTTCTTCTTTTCTCTTATTTCTTTCTTCTATTTTCTATTCTTTCCTTTGTTTCCGTTCCTATTTTGTTGTGACTCGGGTGATCTTCTCGTCTCCTCCTCCTCCTCCTCCTCCTCCTTCTTCTTCTCCTCCTCCTCCTCAGTCGTTATCATTATCTTCCTTTTTTCCATCATCTCCCTCTTCCTTCTTCTTCTATTCCTCCTACTCCTTCTACTTTTCTTCCTCCTCCTCCTTCTTTTTCTCCTCTTCTTCCTCCTCCTCTTCCTGGTCTTTCTTCTACTCCTTCTACTCCCTCTTCTTCAGCATAATCAACGCCTTCCTCCTTTTCTTCTTCCTCCTGCTTCTTCTTCTCTTCCTTCTCCTCCTCCTCCTCCTCCTCCTCCTCTTCCTGGTCTCAATTTGGGAGTGCATAGTGTCAACGGGTCCGTAAATCTTTCTCTTATCTCTTTTCCACTTGTACTAAAACAGTGAGGCAACTTTCTCTCTCTTTCTTTGAGGCGGAACGCGATAATCTGCGATATTTTGGGTTTTAGTGAAAAGAAGTGCAATAATGAGTTTGGGGAAATGAATGATCCGGAGAGAGAGAGAGAGAGAGAGAGAGAGAGAGAGAGAGAGAGAGAGAGAGAGAGAGAGAGAGAGAGAGAGAGAGAGAGAGAGAGAGAGAGAGAGAGAGAGAGAGAGAGAGAGAGAGAGAGAGAGAGAGAGAGAGAGAGAGAGAGAGAGAGAGAATGGATAAAAAAAACCAAATGATATATACCCTTCGTTCAATCATTAGCGCCTCCCAGAACGCATCGCTCAACACACCAGCACAACACTCCCTTGAAACACACGAAACACTCTGAAAACACAACACAGCCACACGAAAAATGAGTAAAAAAACAGGAACAAATAAATATCAAGAATAACCATCCAGAAATAAAGAAATGGGAACAGAAAACGAATGAGAAGGAAAATAACCCTTGCGACAGGCCCCATCTTAAGACCCATACTTCCCACGCTTAGTAATACCCGAACCGCCTCTATAGACAGTGGAGGCGTAGCTCTTTCTTGCCTGTATCCTTCCGTTGACCAAGATCCGTAAGGCAACAAAGGGGGCGCTATTAAACTCGGTCGGGGCTTCGTCTAGTTAATTAAGTTTGCATTCAAATTACTCATTTCTATCATCGGCATTGTCTTGGCCATCGATCTTCGCGGACGGGGAGTTCTTGCGTGCCCTGAGGAGCCCTTGGAGTTAACGCCGACGAAGGGGGAAGAGGGAGAAGGCGGGGAGGAGGGGAGACGAGGGGAAGGGTGGCGTCAAATATCCCGTCGCTCCCAAGATGATAGTTTATGTTCCTCGTTCCTTCCCTTCCTTTCCCTTCCCTTGCCTTCCCCTC